>NC_055668.1:0-300000 GCF_017976325.1 Chelmon rostratus | reverse complement strand
GAATACAACAATGGCCAAAATCACGCCAATTTTTTAATAGAAACAAGGCATTTAATGTACAGTTGCAAATAAGGAATCAATGCAGATGCTGATCTGTATGTAACTAATAGTTCAGTGAGAACACCCAGAACAAAGGCATAACTGTGTAACTAATGAACACATTTTACTAACTATTTAATACTAATCAGGCACGTATTCAAGGTCATGGTAGAGGAGTCCAAGTCGAGTCACAGGTCCTTCTTTTTGTGACTGTAAGTCTACAGCTGTGCTGTGTGTGTGTGTGTGTGTGTGTGTGTGTGTGTGTGTGTGTGTGTGTGTGTGTGTGTGTGTGTGTGTGGGGGGGGGGGGGGGGTCCTCATACAGGGTTTAAGAGGACAGTGAGGAAGAGTTCTCCTCCTCTGATGCTCTTGTCCAGCTCCTTCGAACCTCCTGGGTATTCATTGTAGAAGATTGTATGGGTGAACAGACCACAGGTCTGCCTGGGCAGCACCTAAAGCACACAAAGAGATCATTAGTTGTTTGGTGTATATTTGTTGGGTACTGGGTATCTGGGTACTGCTCTCAGATTCCCCATTGCACTCTATCAGAACAGACTGAACTGCATAGCGTTTTGTTTTGTTCATATATTTCAGTGACATTTTGCAGGAGTTTCAAGTGGTAAGTTGAAACTTCAGTATTTGTTCTTCCGGATGATGCAGAAAGGCCAAAATCCTCTTAGAACGGATTCATACAGAAACTCCTCTCCCTAGGATGGAAAAAATACTATATGACAGTATATAGAATATTGCTGTGACACAAAAACATTTTCTTAAATAATTTTCTAGTCATTTGTATAAATGTACACACACACACACACACACACATATATATACATATATACACACACACACACATATATATATATATATATATATATATACACACACACACACACACACACACACACACACACATATATATATATATATATATACAGCCGTCCTCAAAATTATTCATACCCTTTCTAATTCTTGTGATTTTTTAATTTAGTGATGAAATGAATGCAAATTTTCAAGTTTGTGTACCAGTTATAAGTGACCAACAATTGAAAGAATGTCAACAATACAAAATTCAAAAAAAATCTTTATTTCAGAGGTATTTTATTGATGGATTCCCAAAAGATGCCATGTTCAAATTTATTCATACCCTCGTCCTTTGTCTTTCTTTAATAGTCAATCACATAGCCTTTGTCTGACTGCTTCTAGACGATTCAGGGGCAGCCGTGGCCTAGAGGTTGGAGAAGTGGCTTGTGACCGGAGGGTCGCCGGTTCGATTTCCCCCACCGGACTGGCAGAGAAACTTGGGTGTGGTGGAGTAAGCAAGGCACTTAACCCCCCAATATGCTCCCCGGGCGCCTGATGTGGTCCTGTGTGTGCATGTGTGTGTTTCAGTGAAGGGTGAAATGCAGAGAATAATTTCCCAGTTTTATTCACAATAAAGTGAATAAAATTAAAGAGCTCCCTGCATGTCTCCTGTGGGATGTTGGTGGCGAAGCTGGGCCTCAAACTGAGTCAGATTGGTCAGTTTCCTAGCCATCACTCTGGTCTTCAAGTGATGCCACAAGTTTTTAATGGGGTTCAGTTCAGGACTTTGACTTGGCCATACCTTGGCAGTGTGTTTAGGATCATTGTCTTGCTGGAACGTCCAGTTGTGGCCAAGCTGGAGTTTCTCAGGAGATTCCTTCACATTTTCATCAAGGATCCTGATGTAATCCTCCTTTTTCATGGTTCCTTGGACCTTCACGGGATTCCCTGTGCCACTGGTGGAGAAACATCACCATAGCATTATGTTCCCACCACCATACTTGACAGTGGGCACAGTGTTCTTCGGTCTGTTGGCTTCTCCTTTCTTTCTCCAGACATACTGAGTATCCATATGGCCAAATAACTCCAACTTTGTCTCGTCAGACCACAGGATGGTTGACCAAAAGCTGGGATCATGCTTCAGATGACGTCTAGAAAAGGCCAGGCGAGCTTCCAGATGTTTCTTCCTGAGCAACGGCGTCTTCAGAGGTGTACGTCCATGGAGACCTGATCTGTGCAAAACTCGCTCGATGGTGGACCGTGACACCTGTGTCCCTACCTGGTCAAGCATTTCAATTAGGGACTTGGTTGTGGTCTGTGGGTTGTTGTTGACCTCTTGGCAGATTTTCCTGGCAAGTTTAGAGGACACCTTACGCTTTCTGCCACACCCACTGAGGTTTTTAACAGTGTTGAACCTCTTGTGCTTGTGTTGATGATGCTCTGGACGGTTGACACAGGGACATCATACTGCTTGGAAATGGCCTTATAACCCTTTCCTTCACTGTAGGCACATACAAGACGGTGACGTAGGTCTTCTTCTTGACCATGATGACCAGAAATTGAGAATGACCTGAGCACTTTTCCCCTATTTATACTCTACTGGAAGGATGGTTTTTTTGTTTTTAAATCAGTGTTTAACATTTGGTCAACAATGTTAAAGGGCTTTATTCCATTGTGACAACTTAAAGTAACTACTGGACAAAGATTACCACATTTGGTACATTTTTGTTGAAATATTGTCAGGGGTATGAATAATTTTGAACATGGCATTTTTTGGGAATCCATCAATAAAATACCCCTGAAATGAATATTTTCTTAAATGTTATATTGCTGTCATTCGTTCAATTGTTGTTCACATATAACTGATACACAAACTTAAAAAAATGTAATATTTCATCACTAAATTTAAAAAAATCACAAGAATTAGCAAGGTTATGAATAATTTTGAGGATGGCTGTATATACAGTGGGGCAAAAAGTATTTAGTCAGCCACCAATTGTGCAAGTTCTCCCACTTAAAAAGATGAGAGAGGCTTGTAATTTCTGTCCACAACCTCAAACAGTCACACTCCAAACTCCACTATGGCCAAGACCAAAGAGCTGTCAAAGGACACCAGAAACAAAATTGTAGACCTGCACCAGGCTGGGAAGACTGAGTCTGCAATAGGTAAGCAGCTTGGTGTGAAGAAATCAACTTTGGGAGCAATTATTAGAAAATGGAAGACATACAAGACCACTGATAATCTCTCTCGATCTGGGGCTCCATGCAAGATCTCACCCCGTGGGGTCAAAATGATGACAAGAACGGTGAGCGAAAATCCCAGAACCACACGGGTGGACCTAGTGAATGACCTGCAGAGAGCTGGGACCAAAGTAAAGTGGGACAAAGGCTACCATCAGTAACACACTACGCAACCAGGGACTCAAACCCTGCAGTGCCAGACGTGCCCCCCTGCTAAAGCCAGTACACGTCCAGGCCTGTCTGAAGTTTGCGAGAGTATTTGGATGATTCAGAAGAGGATTGGGAGAATGTCATAGATGAAACCAAAACACAACTGTTTGGTAAAAACTGAACTTGTCGTGTTTGGAGGAGAAAGAATGCTGAGCTGCATCCATAGACCACCATACCTACTGTGAAGCATGGGGGTGGAAACATCATACTTGGGGCTGTTTTTCCGCAAAGGGACCATCCACCCCATTCATGAATGGAATGAATGGGGCCATGTATCGTGAGATTTTGAGTGAAAACCTCCTTCCATCAGCAAGGGCATTAAAGATGAAACGTTGCTGGGTCTTTCAGCATGACAGTGATCCCAAACACACCCCCTGGGCAACGAAGGAGTGGCTTCGTAAGAAGCATTTCAAGGTCCTGGAGTGGCTTAGCCAGTCTGCAGATCTCAACCCCGTAGAAAATCTTTGGAGGGAGTTCAAAGTCTGTGTTGCCCAGCGACAGCCCCAAAGCATCACTGCTCTAGAGGAGATCTGCATGGAGGAATGGGCCAAAATACCAGCAACAGTGTGTGAAAACCTTGTGAAGACTTACAGAAAAGGGTTTGATGTGATTTTCTGGATTTTTTCCCCTCATTTTGTCTGTCATAGTTGAGGTATACCTATGATGAAAATGACAGGCCTCTCATCTTTTTAAGTGGGAGAACTTGCACAATTGGTGGTTGACTAAATACTTTTTTGCCTCACTGTAGTCAGCCTTTTTTTTACATTTTGTATTTCTCTATTTCTGTTGCTGTTTTTTTTTTTCAACTGCCATTACCTGCTGCTTGTAATAGCCAGATTTCCCCGGTTGGGGTATAAAAAAGTCTGTCTCATCTTATCTTAAAACAGGACATTTCAATAGCTTGACGTATTGGAGCACAGGAGGGTTTGTGCTTACTTTGCTGCTGAAGGTATGTATAAAAACAATACTAATCATCATAAAAATACATATCAGACCTGTGCAATCTGTTACCTTTCACTTTAAATGAAGTGTAAGCACCTTCTTCAAACAAAATCCAATTAAGTGTCTTTCACAAATAAAAGTGTAGGTTTATGACCAAACAGCAGTGAAGCATTTAGCTTTGATCCACATAGTATTCGCAAGATGCGTAACTCGGGACTCAAAATGCTTCTCTTGCTATATTCATGACTCTCTTATACAGTGCTCGTTGGAAAAGACTGGAGAGGGCACACTGTATTTTTGTTTTACCTCAGTGTGACAGAAAGGCAAGTAAAAATCATATCTGGCCTGCTCACTACCTGCTCCATTTCTGTCCTCTGGCAGCTACGACAGGTCTTTGTCCCATAAAACATCTGCATTTATCGGTAAAAATACAGGTCAGTTTTCTCACTCAGTCTGCATGTTGAAGTGTCCTTGGGGAAGACACCGAACCACAAATTGGTCCCAATGCAGTGTCATCGGTGTGTGAGATTGTGCGTGAATGTACCATGTGTTGTAAAGCGTTTTAAGTGGTCAAAGTAGACTAGAAATGTGCTATATAAATGCAGTCCATTACCATTTTACTAGGACAAGGACAGTGGACAGACCTGGATCCCATTGTGGATGAAGCCTCTGCGGTAACGAGCTGGCCTCAGATGGGGGTATTCCTCTGTGCTGGTCACCTTGATGCCCCACACAGACTTCCAGGCCTCATAGAGCTGACTGTGAACTGGGTAAACCCCTGAATGGTGTGGAGCCACTGCATAGCCCATATCTGTTGGGATGCCATGTTCCTGGAGAGAGGCAGGTGTCAGGAAAGAACAGGATGTTTAAGAGGGGGGACAAGCAAGAAGGAAAGAAAAAGTTTGGCAAGGGAGCAGATACACACCTCCCCCTATAGTTCTTACACTAGCAAAGCAGGTGGTGTTTTTGTAACAATGCACACAAATCCTCTTGCGACAAGCTATTTTATTGACCATGAAGCCAGATAGCTACATAGTCACTTTCCAACTTGCTGTACAAAAATTATACAACTACACACTGATGCTGGCAATGTACAGGGCATTAGTGCTGCTGACCTGAGCAAAGATTTTGTTGAGCCTCATCTGCTCAGCCAACACACTGACGTTGTGAAAGAGGTGGGGTTGCATGTGGCTCCACATGTGAGGAAACCACCAGAAGTCCATCCTGTGTTGCAGCAGCATGTCATCTCCCCGATCTTCCTCATCAGTTCCTGAAAACATGCATGCACACACAAACAGTTCAGACACAAGTAATGTGGCCTGATTCAAATAAAACACTGTCTATGTGTAAGGTTAAAGGTTTTAAATCTGTGAAAAAGATAGACCTGCTGTCAGACTGGTACTCAGCACCGGCAGATTCCCAAAGATGATGTATCGGAATCAGCATTGGTCACAATTATACATGGATTGTTATCAGTTCCACTAAGACTAAAACTTAAACATTTCCCAGATAAATAAAAGTTAAAAACTATAATAATAATAATGATAAATAAAACACTTATTCTTTCAGTCAGAACATTGCAAATTGCAAAAGATTGTTGTATGAAAGGTGAAGGCAGAAATACCATCCCTCATTCACAATAATAGTGCTGCTTTTTTTTTAAATTTCCTCTACAAATGCAAAAGGCAAAGTTCCGTAAGTGTATCATAATGTTTCAAACAGAAAGCTTGATACAATAATGTCAGATGTTCCATACCTGTGTGATAGAACTTTCCAGAAAATCCCAAGTTGAAGGTAAAATTAGGGACCAGTGCTCTCAGCTTGTTTTGTGTGTTGAGCAACGCCTGTGAAAGAATAAAAAAATAAAATAAAATACACCCCACGTTAACACTTACTCAATGACACTATTTTATTTTTTATTTGATGATGAACCATTGTTGGTTAACCTTGATGATCCAACAAGGCCGAAGTCAAATGTAGTAACAATTTTATAGGGATGGTTGAAAATAAACCGATATACCAGAACTTCATATTAATACAACTGATAATGGTACCTTCAGTTAACCTGTAAGAACATGTTTTAATTTTCCGTTTTTTTCTAGAGATCAGTATGAACTTCCCTGGCAAAACCCAACCTATGCAGTAATTGTCAATATTCTAAAGGTTGAAATGTGTGTGTGTATATATATATATATATATATATATATATATATATATATATGTATGTATAAAAGCCATACACTTATGTCCATACGCCCCTGTGAATGTGAATCGAACGAGGGCGGCTATGAAGCTTTTTCTGATGAAGACACAATAGCAGTGTCTTAATTCAGGTGGCAAGTTTAAAACAATCGCCACAGTTTTTATAGTATAGTAGTATAGTATATAGTATAGTATAATATAGTTTCAAAAAACTGTGATGCAGACTTGCAGCAGAGAGAGCAAGAGAGTGAGAGAGAGGGAGCATGAGAATATGGACAGTGTCTATGTGATATAAAAACTTTCTTTGATCATGAAATCTAACGTTGCGCTACAATTCTGTGATTTATCCGTTTAAGTGTTTGAACTACACTGCAGACTGAGGATGCTGGTCGGGGTCAGATCTCTAGCCCACATCCAAGTGCTGTCTCTCCCTCTTCATTTCCTTGTGGTTCTCATGCATTACTTCTTGTGGGACGGCATTATCTCCTGTTCTTTTGTAATGGATGGTCTTCTATATCCTATGCTAAAGGAGATAACAAAGGGAGCATTGAAGCACCTTTCCTTAACAGCTCTTTTGATCAAAGCTCCACTTTGATACTTTCGGGTCATTTCATTCAATTAGAAACCCTTGTAAGCAAAAAAGACTATTTGACCACCATTGTGTATGTTTCTCCTTTGTTTTTCCCCATTCCTATGTAGCACGTGGCTAAGGTGGTGTATACAGTAAGTAGGGTGGATATGTCAATTTAGGTTTTGCTGGTTTAACCAGTTGCATTATCACCCCACCGATTTAGCGTGTGTAAGTGCCCCGCATAATTAACAGTTCGAAGACTAGGGCTGAGTTCGGTAGTATTTGGTGAAGTAGGTTTGGTAAATCCAGTTTTGTTTGTGTTTTGGGTTGCACTGTTGATTGTTTTTTTACTTGGATATAGGCAGGTGGCTTTGAATATGGGCTCTGTTGCGGAGGATTGTATTCAGACTCGTTCAGTGGAGTTATTAGGTCAGTGTACAAGGGACCAGTTATTAAAGATTGCTGAGCAATTTGGTATCAAGATGACTGATAAATGTTCTATAATTTCTGAAAAGTCAACTGGTGGAAGATAAGATTCTGTCTGATTCTCCAGCAGTTACCCCTGAGGCTTTAACGTTTGAACAGCAAAAGGAGTCGGTAATGCTTTAATTGGAACACAACTCTATCATACAAAATAATCAATTGGAAATTAGTTGGAATAAGTTTCATGGCTGGTGTTCTCCGTCTTGAGCTAATGGCTTTCGAGTACTATGTGATTTAGTTGCACTTAAGCAAATAAAAACTGCCAGATACTATTACTTAGAATTACTTACATAAATTAGTGGCTGTTCAGTATGGTCTGACTTTGGCAGTGTTGATGAATACTATTCCACTGGCCACAGCTAAACCTGTTGTGTCACATGGGGAAACTGGTACAGACAGAGATACAAACACTGGAGATTCCATTTTGATGTGGGGTATGGGTATGACTATTATACAGTACCAGTGCATTAAATGAAGCTAGTTGGCATTGGCCTGTGTAAAGGGTTGATATAATTCTTATTAATGGCCTGGTGATAGATCATTTGGGCTGATGTTCTGCCACCTAATGGGGTCATTCATGTTCCTCTACTGCTCCCTCAAAGTCAGAGGTGGAAAAAACAGTGGAGTCTGAACCTGAGGTTGAGTTGTTGCCTGCTTGTGTAATAAGTCAACGTATGTCACGGAAAAGACAATGCTGCTTAGCAGGCAAAAGCTGAAGTATAACCTATAGTAATACCTGTGCCTCTTAAGTCTATCTCTCAAAGTGAGCTAGTTCAGAAACTCAAGTCTGATCCCTCTGGGTGGCGTCTACTGCAGGGGACATGGTAACTGTGGCTCAGGGGTATTTTGCGCAAAGTAATGTGCTGTTGCATAAATGGTGTACATAGGGAGACAATTTTGTTCCCCACCCTACTCTCCACACACAGGGGGCCATACCAGTTGTTTTTCACTATAGGCCCAGAAAAGTGCCATGTGCTTACAAGTTACATTGCGAAAAATTCAAGATCAACTCACAGATCATCAAGTTGAACTTGATGAAGTTATTACTCACTTGATGAAGTTATTATTCCCTTGATGAGCAGTTATGGAGTCAATTTTAGACCAATATTCATCATTCTTCATTCATCCTCGTTTAGCTTTGTTTTCAGTCTCTACCAAGAAATATCTGGCTGTTCAGCTGCTCACCAGCTAGTCTCTAACACCCCATTTACATCTGAAATTAAATCTGTGTCCATACGTTCTTAGCTAAAATACAGTATAAAATAACCCCTGGCGCAAATTTAGAAAGCGAGTAAGCAAGAAGGCTGAATGAGACATTATACGATTATACGTCTGTTCTGTGCAGCCAAAGCACCAAAAGATGCATTATTCAACAGAACTGTGTGAAAAATTACAGTCAGTGTGCAATAGATTGCATTGCATTCATCTCTGCAGTTGATCTGCTGTTAAGAAGGCATAATTTATCCAAAGAATAGCTTACATGCCAGTACTGCAACGCAACAGAAGAATATTTTGTGTACAAAGAAAGGAATAACTTAATTTACTTAACTTAGGTTACATTTATAAGAGGGGATAAATACATAAGAATTTGTCGAAAAAGTTTATAAAGTCTCCTCTTACTCAACAACTTACTCAACAAAACTCTAATTACTCACACGCTTGCTCTGGAGGACAGAGATCCGATCTCAATGTGGACAAGGACAACTCATTAAAAATGCCAAATGTAAGCACAAGTGCAAGATCGAAAGTTTTATTATCAAGACAGCATATCCGGATATAGAGTCTATTTCAATATCAGATGTAAATGGGGTATGACTGTGGCTGTCTTCTGTTCGGTGCTGTAAGTTCATCACTATAACCTTTTTCATGCTCTCATATTCCTTGCCTTTTACCAAATACATTTTATTTACAAAAATATTGATGATGCTTTAAGGGTGTCAGTAATATTCATATGTCATATGAACTGCTCAACAATAGTCAGTGCACATTTGTATACAAAAACATGTACAAAAAATGCTAATTGATCACCTTTCAGTGTGTGGCCCAAGAACTTCCTTGGCATGCAATCTGGGCCCCTCTTGTTATGAATACAAATGCATGTCAGTGTCAATCAGCCACTAGGCAATGTGAGAGGCAACTTAAGTTAATATCTGATCATTTGTGGTCTCTTGTGTGACTGCGGATGACAAGTCTCACCCACCTCGACATCTGACACCTTCATACGGGTTCCCTCTTTGCCAACAAATATATCATCCACATCCACCAGGATGTGGCGGTCCAAGGACAAACACAGTCTCTTTCCTGTCAGATACGCAATGGCATCTACAAACACTAGCTTGTGAAGCCAGTAGTTGAGATTATTCCCAAAAAGAACTCTTTGAATGCCATCGTGAAGCCCCAAGTCCTGGACCACTGTGGCGTGGAGGGCTCGCAGGGGGCTGGCTCCAAAATGTGCCAGTACCTCAGAGGACTTGGTGCTGGCCAGAAGCACTGGTTCATAGGTAGAGTGGTTGGACTGGAAAATGGTCCAGTCATCCCCTGGTAAAGAGCCCTGCTCAACCTGGTTGGGCTTGGTGATGTAGAGTAGAGGAGCACTGGGGTTGATGCGGTAATCCCTGAGTCCCAGGTGTGAGTGAAGAAAGAGGGGGAAACCTTTGAGCTGTGCGCTGAGAAGAGAGTTTTCATTAGCTTTGAAGAAGCCAATGACACCTACTCCGTACTCAGCACAGTACTTGTCCAGCAAGTCACGGTTCCATGCATCCAGATTGACATATTTCAGCACATTTTCATAGATGATCAGTGTGTAGCGTCCACGGTTATGCTCCGTCAATGTGGGCATGTCACCTTTACCAGGCGCAATCTCTGTCCGGTAGTGGAAGCGGCTAGACTCTAATATGGCTACAATCTCCTGGCCCAGTTGGGAGTAGATGCTCTCTACAAACACCAGAACTACGGGCTGCGTCCTGGAATTATCCACTGCCTTCACCTGTCGTAGTCGGCCCTGACGTGAGGGAAGGAAAAGTGGTGCTCTCTGGACACCTGGACCTCCTCCAGCAGTTCCAGTACTTGCTCCAGGTGATATCCCCCCTCCTCCACCACAGTCACTGAAAGGTAAAGGGGGTGCCTCCTTGATTTTGGGGCTGTTGGAGACATAGTAAGCTAGGAAGGCCATGGACAGCAAGCAGAATATGATAAGTGCCAGGATGAGGCGGTGAAGCTCCAGCTGGCGGACACCTCTCATTAGTTTCCACACACCCAAACCTGCACCTACCATGGTGTTGGAGGGGAGAGGCAGGACTGGGCAGCAAGCAACAGTGGTGAACAGGGAAGGAGAGCAGATAGGTGGAGTAGGAGTGAGAAGAGGAGGGAGTGGAGGTGGAAGATTGAGCAGTAGATACTGGCACTGAGCTGTGCTGAGGAATAGCCATTTAGACTAGGTCACCATGGCCAGCATCATCCATTACCTGCTCTTCACTTCTAGCTCAGCAGCACAAAAAAACACTGTCTGGTGACTGAATGGAAAGAGGGACAGAGTGAAGGATAGCTGATTATTTGATGGATGGAATGTCAAATATGTGGGAATTGAAGAGAGAGAAATGAAGTTGGAAGACACCAACAAAGATGATCTCTCTCTGCAGACCAGTTGGATCCTGAATATCAGGTCCAAAGTTCAGCCTGCTTGCAGCTTGGTCAGTTCTCTCTTTCAAGCAGCTGTGCAGGTATCTTGACATGTGGATGTGTCCATCTGTAGATGCTTGTGTAGTGTGTCTGTGCCGGTGGCCTGTGCTTCGGGGCTGGACCCCTTCAGGCCACCTAGCCTGGACATCCCAGAAAAAGACACCTAGAGGAGGAGGACAGAAAAGGGTAATAAAGAAGAGAAGTGAAGGACGAAATGTAGGGGGTACAAAAGGACAAGAGGGAAGAAGTGTGTTTTCAATCAATATTCAGTTCTCTTAGCTGTTCTATATAATTGGCATGTTTGCTGCTCAGTGAGAGGTTATGATTGCATTTTGAGAATGTTTTCTGTGAAAGAAATACTGTACCATAAATACAAAGAGAATGATTCTCCCTCTGGATAAAGAACTAAACTGATGAATCACAATCCTTGGACGATATACAGAATAGAGGTATATATAGATAGATAGATAGATATAAATATATATACATAGTAGATTTTTGAAAGATCTGTAAGTCTCACCTGGAGAACACTGTAGATCTCAAAACCTTCCGATACAAATCTGGAAGACCCCTGAAGAAGAGATAAAGAAAGAGGAGAGGGCGGAGAAAGAGAGAAAAGACACTGTAAAATGGTGTTCCCTCAACTGGACAATAAGTTCAGACTTAAACTTGAAATGAAGACAAGCAAGGTTTTGTCCCTTACATACTTGAGTTCTAAAGAGGATTCCATTCATTTTCTGCATAGCTAGTCGTCTTCAGCTGCTAGAGCTGTTGCTCTCTATCTAGAGCCTGCTTGTTTGTCCCTGTGTGCCTAGCCAATTTTTTCAGTCTGGGTGTTGCTGTCATGCTGGTCATTGGCAACTTTTTGCAGTTTTTAGTGGTCCAGCTGCTTGAGATGCTGCATTTGAGCTAATAAGCAGCTGGATATTTGTTAAAGGAATCCTCATACGCTTTCCAAACTCCGTCGAAGCGATGTTGATAATGATAGCCCTAGTATTATCTCATTATTAGACTTGCTTGGCTTCCATCAGAGTGTACACGGACCTATTCACTGTTTTAACCACACTCTAAACCTTGTTCTGACATATGGCGTTAACATTCATGTTAAATTTCATATTCATATTGTACTTCCACTATGCAGCTTGGCACTGAACACTAATCATAAATAAATAAACTTAAAACTTGGATTGGGAAGTCCTTTAAATAATTAATCATCATTTGGTAATGCTGTTAGGCAGGGAAAGTTTCTATAACTCATTTTGAGGCCTAAAAGATTATTTCAACATCTGAGATTTAAATGCCTCTGTATGTTATTCCCCATAATAGGACAATGTTGGAAGGAAAGAAGAACATTCTGTTTTTTTATTTGTCTTGCCCCGTCACTAATGGAGCTAAAAGGAACATTGTGTCCAAGCAAAGGTCACAGGTTCATCTTTATCCCCAGACATGTTGACATTTTATTAGCAGTTTAATTACGAGTGCTAATGCTGAACGATATATACATGTTTTGGAGCAACATATGCTGCCAAATAGACATCTTTTTCAGGGAAGGCCTTGCTTATTTCAGCAAGACAATGCAAAACCACATTCTGCACACAACAGCATGGTTCTTAGTAAAAGGGTCTATGTGGTAAAATGGCTTGCCCATAGTCCCGACTTGTCACCCAATGAAAATATTTGCTGCATTATGAAATGTAAAATACAACAAAGGAGACCCCAAACTGTTGAGCAGAAATCATACATCAAGCAAGAATGGGAATGGGAACACATTCTACTTTCAAAGTTACAGCAATTGTTGAAATTTCTTAGCTTCAATATTTGATACCTTGTCCTTGAGCTATTTTCAATGAAATATTGGGTTTCAGTGCTTTGCAAATCATTACATTCTGTTTTTTACGTTCTGTATTTAAACTTCACACGGTATCCCAACTTTTTTTGAAACAGGGTTGCATATTTTTAAGTGGTCATTCATGCTTTAAGGTTGTAGAACTCCTCTACAAATAGAGGTTACATTGTATGAAGGCTTAGCAAAAGTTATTTTTTGTACATGGAGACCAAAGTGCTGTACAATGCACCAGACTGTCCATTGAAAGGGCAGAAAAAGACAGAGATACCTCAGGTGCATCCTGTTTCCACTGTTCCTCCTCCAGCTTAATTGGAGTCCACCTGTGGTAAATTCAGTTGATTTGACATGACTTGGAAGGGCACACAAGTCTATATAAGGTCCCACACTTGACAGTGCATGTCAGAGCAAAAACCAAGCATAAAGCCAAAGGAGTTGTCTGTAGACCTGCAAGATAGAATTGTCTAAAGGCACAAATCTGGGGAAATTGCAGAAAAATTTCTGCTGCTTTGAAGGTCCCAATGAGCACAGTGGCCTCCATCATCTGTAAATGGAAGAAGTTCTGAACCATCTGGATTCTTCCTAGAGCGGGCCGGCCGTCTAAACTGACTGACTGGGGGAGAAGGGCCCTAGTCTGGGAGGTGTACAAGAACCCCATGGTCACCCTGTCCGAGCTACAGCTTTCCTCTGTGTCCTTTTGTCTGGCCACTCTATGGTAGAGTGGTCAGACAGAAGCCACTCCTTAATGCAAATCACATGCCAGCCCACCTGGACTTTGCCAAAATGCACCTGAAGAACTCTCAGACCATGAGAAACAACATTCTCTGGTCTGATGAGACAAAGATTGAACTCTTTGACATGGAGGAAACCAGGCACTGCTCATCACCAGGCCAAAACCATCCCTACAGTGAAGCATGGTGGTGGCAGCAGCGTGCTGGGGGGATGTTTTTCAGCGGCAGGAAGTGGGAGACTAGTCAGGATAGAGGACTGGGGCGACGGTTCAACTTTCGGCAAGACAATGACCCTCAGCACACAGCCAAGATATAAAAGGAGTGGCTCCAGGACAACTCTGTGAATGTCCTTGAGTGGCCCAGCCAGAGCCCAGACTTGAATCCGATTGAACATCTCTGTAGAGATCTGAAAATGGCTGTGCAACGACGCTTCTTATCCAACCTGATAGAACTTGAGAGGTGCTGCTAAGAAGAATGGGCGAAACTGCCCAAAGATAGGTGTCCCAAGCTAGTGGCATCATATTCAAAAAGACTTGAGGCTGTAATTGTTGCCAAAGGTGCATCAACAAAGTATTGAGCAAAGGCTGTGAATACTTACGTCCATGTGATTTCTTAGTTTTTTATTTGTAATAGATTTTATCATTTTAAAAAACACTTTTTTCCAAGTTGACAAAATGGGACGTGCGTAGAATTTTGAGGGAAAAATGAATTTATTTCATTTTGGAATAAGGCTGTATAATAACAAAATGTGGAAAAGTGAAGGGCTGTGAATACTTTACGGCTGCACTGTATATTTTTCTATGGTGTTTGTATGAATTGTCCGTAATACATAGTCAGTTATTTTGTATTTTATATTTTCCATTGCCTTTGCAATTTTTGCTATTTTTATTGATGCTGCCTGTAAACCAAATTTGTGTTAATGAGAAAAAAAGGTTTCTTCTTTTGAAGGGATCTTGCAAGTACAAGAAAATATCATCTGCATAGAGGCTAATTTTATGTTGGAGGTTTGTGGTGTGAACTGCTTTGATGGCATTGTTATGATGCATAGCTGCAGCAAATGGCTCTACGATGATGGCAAACAAGGAGAAAGAGAGTGGGTATCCTTGCCTTGTGCCCCAGAGAGGTGTGAACTCTTTAATGTGATTCTGATTGTGGTGGCTATGGCTTTGGAAAAGGTGTAGAGTGTCCTTATCAAATGGATGAATGATATCCCACAGCCAAATTTGTGTAACGTGTTTAATAAAGTCTAATTAACTTGGTTGAATGTTTTTTCTGCATCTAATGATACAATACTTGTCCTGATTTAAGTTTGTTTTGTCATGTTGATAAGATTAAATGGTCTTCATATTATCTGAAGCTGAAGTCTGTTCTTGATAATACCTGCCTGATCTGGGTGTTTTAAGGTGGAAATGATTGTTTCGAATCTGACGGCGATGGCTTTTGTAATGATTTTTCAGTGAGTGTTTACCTGTGACAGAGGGTGGTAGCTGGAAGGTTGATATGGATCTTTGTTAGGTTTGAACAGAACTGATGTACTCATATTAGATTGATTAAATTAGATCCAGATTGTTAAGGAATGATTGTCTCTCTAATGGGTGAGGGTCAATGTTTGAAGAATATAAATTACTGTAAAATAAAGTTGCATCTATTTCTTGTGGGTTTTCTTGTTAGTTAACTATGCTATTATTTGGCCTCTAATCACCGCCTTACCTGTTTCCCACAGTATTTATGGTGAAATTTATGGGGAGTCATTCAGTTCCATAAAGGATGTGCACTTTCTCTGTATAAAGAAGGTATTGAAGTGTTAGCAGGGAGAATGAGTGGTTGTGGATTCAGTGTTGAGGTGAGGTCAAGGTGAAGGATATATGGTATATGGTGACTCATAATGACTGGATGTATAATGGTCTCAAATACCTTGGTTCCCTGTTTATTACTGATCAAAAACAGGTGTAATAAGGAGAATGATGAAATGGAATGTGGAGGAATAAGAATATTGTCTAGGTGAGGAGTTACCCATTCTCCAACTGTTGCCAAGACCAAAGTCTCTCAAATATCATTTTAATAGTTAGGTAGAGTGCCAGTTTCTTAAATTAACAGCTGTTTTTGACCAATCGATTGTGGAATTAATTACTGCAGTAAAGTCCCCACCAATTATCATATTTGTTGGTTCTTGTAAAGTAGAGAAAAATGTGTGAAAGAAAGATGGATCGGCATTGTTGGGACCATATAGGTTGGCAATTGTGAATGTTTGTCATAGATGGATGTAGTAATCATATTGACCTTTGGAATCTGCAGTTGTAGAGTGGTGAATTAGGGGGATTCTTTTGCTTACTAAAATAGAGACACCTCTTTGTCTATTGTTGTAAATTACAGAGAATACTTGATCAAATTGTTAAGATTTGAGGTAATACATTTCTGACTGCGATAAATAAGTCTCTTGCAGCAAACGTTTGTCTACTTTAAGGTTAATAAGGTGATTTAGGCTTTTTGTCCTTTTAGTGAAAGAAAGAAAGCTGCACACATTCCATGTTATAAAGTTGAGTGTCTCTGATATGTTAGTGTGAGTGAGCATCTGTTAGAGTTGACCTGTGGGTGTGTGAGTGTGTGCGTGTATTGTCAATAAGACAATACAACATTTTTTTGGTTAAGCAAATACAATACAATGACACATAACTGCACAGACATAATACAGAGGTGAAACACTGTAAGCAAAAAAGAAAAGCAAAGAAAGGTAAAAGAACAAGAGGGAGGGGAGAGAGCATTGTGTGTGTTTCTGTTTGGCTGTATATGGGGCAGCAGTCTGAGTGTGTGCATTTGTGCAATGAGTGTAGCCAGTGCATACATAGGTATACAGCTAGTTGAGAACAAATGAAAAAATAATCAAACAATAGAAATATAACCAGAGAATAACCAGAAAGAAGACCAGGGAACCGTTAAGAGTTTTGCAGGTGCATTATGTTGACTGTTCTGTCTGTGGTGTGTTTAGGGACAGTCTGCTAGCTCCCACTCCCCTTGCCACTATCTTGGCTGGTGAAAATCCTGCAGCTTCTCCTGAATCTACTCCTGGTGAGTCTGCCGGCTGGCTATATTCGCTGTTCACTGTCAGGCTGTCCTATGTACTTTCTCCGGGATCCCAGACTCAGCAAGCTTCTCACTGTTGGCTGGGAACCCCCTCTTCTTCAAATCCTCCTATTTAATCTCAATGGGCCAATTTTCCTGGTAAAATAAAGGTTTAATAAAAAATAAATAAATAAATTGGCCTGTCAGTCATGGGCCCACTGTCAAAAAAAGACTTGTTGCTTGTCTTGTTGTGGTGGTTTCCCCAAAGGATTCTCCTTGTTAGAAACTACAAGTTTTATTCCGAAAACTACAGAGTTCATGTCCCCTCTGCTCCACAAGTTGGTTTAAAGGGCAGACAATTAACGTGTCAATCACTGCCTCCCCCTGTAAGTACAGGCATGGATGGGTGGGACTGCCTCTCTTTGTCCTCAAACAAATGCAGCTGGAAGTTGTTTGATGATGCGCTGTGTGTCTTTTGGAATTATTTCAATGTAAGTCAAGTTTCATTTATTGATTAGGATTATATTTATTGATTAAGCTAATAAGTTAAATGGTTGATGATTTGATTTTACTTGTTTATTGTGAAGTTAATTTGAAGTTTGACTAAATCTTCTTTTAATCTAAAATTAAAATCTTACATTTAACAATTTATTGCTTGAAGGTTATTTCTGTTTATATTTTACATTAGACAAGATATTGTAATTCTCTTTTCTGTCTATATAGAACCATTGGCACTCATCCAGTTGTCATAAATTCCCAATTCCTGCAATGGAAAATACACTGAGAATTGAGTGCAACTTTGTTCCTGTGTGGTCTTTGTGGCTTCAGTTAGAACCTTAAATCTCCAACACTCCACATCTGTGCCTATGACTCCCAGTTATTTAGTTTTAAACCCTTCCAGCAAATAAAATTTTCAAAATATTGTTTGATGTCGTTTCCCTTAGTTCGCTCTGTGGTGCCATAAATGCACACGCTGCATGCTTGTAGTGACTGATTCAGCATCTGTTTTGAAGCCTGCAGTCCACTCTTCAATGTTGGCTATCAGATCAGTGTCAGTTGTAGTTTTAAGATTGGTTAAAACTTTGATTTTGTTGAATTTCCCGTCTTTTTTAGCTGATTCCTTTTCCAAATTGTCACTAATTTTACCAAAATTATTGTTTTTTTCCACGTCCACTGCTGCTAGCTCTGTATTTTGCCAGCATCCACCATAGCTGTTCCTCAGCTATGGCCTCTCAGTCGCTATTTTATAGGTCTACTCTCTTCTCCCTGACTGCTTGCCCTTCTTATATTTTTCCTCCTTCAATCATTACTTAAGGTACACTTAAAAGATTACTTGCATTTAAATTGTGGAATAAGCTTTGACCTACTGGGAGGGACTGTTTATGTGGTCATGCACTTCAGCACTCCCTAATCTCAGGCTTTGGGAAACACTGATCAACTTTTTTCACAAATTTCTGACATTTTATAGACCAAAAAACAAATAGATTACCTGGCAAATTAATCAACAATGAAAATAATCGTTTGTGGCAGCCTTATTGAAATTCTAGTATTATTGACTGTGGTATGATAAGCTTACATGCAGTATGCAAAAGTCACTCCTGAGAGCAAAAATGTATAAAGTGTACTGACTTGCTTGGACTGGCTTTCCCTCCACTGTCTTGAGTCCTTCAACCGAACATTGCCGGGAATGTCTGAAAATGCAAAAGGAAGCTATGGTTAGGGCTATGGTTACAATGGAGACAAAGGGCTTTAGGAAACATTTCCTTCATGGCTGGGACAACTGAAGAGAAATAACGACAAGGGGCTGCAGGAATAAATGGGTGCATTTATACTATGCTAACAGTTTTTCCTTGGGAATGAGAGGTCTGTGGAGCCAATGTTACACAGGGGGATGATGAGTAGGTATTAAATACCATTAAAATATTTGATGACTTTTTAAAGGAATACAGTACTGAAAAAATGCAAACACATACCATGTGTGGGAAGAAGGGGTACAGAAAACAAACCAATTTTTTAACTTGGTGTTAAAACTCAAGTGCTGACTCCGGTAACACGGAGATATGGAAGGTAACATTTCAATCAACAAATGCTCATTTCTCTCTTGTTGATTGTAAGAACCAAAACAAAAGTAGAGGTGCATGATAATTATCGGGCCGATAACAGGAAATTAAGACGTCATTCCAATAAGTCCGATATCATGACGAATAGCCCCGATAACATTTATATTTTTGTCAGCACGGCAGTGCCTCGCTCCCACTATGAAACCCGAATGGCCTGCAGTGAATGCTGCATTCAAGTGACGTTGGCATAATAAGAAAAACTCTTTTCTCACTGGGAAAAAGCAATACCCCCCTCATTCCAGAAAACAACTTGTTAACTTAATTTTGGTAGTTGCTGACTTGAATTAATATTCGCAGTGTATTTCTACATGTTACACATAAAATAGAAACATGAACTTAAATAGGCCGAAAGAACGAATAGCAAAAGAGGGAAGGGGAGAATGTACGTTACACCTTGAATACAGCATGCGGCACAGGGTAGTTAATTTCCGAAGAAGACAGTTCACTTTTTCAGTTTGTTTACAGAGAAATGTTTGAATCTAACTTATGTCAGTGCATTAATTTCCTCCTATGTATATCTATCTTGTACACACTGAAATGCACTTTTTCAGTTTGTAATCCTGATGCATGTATTTGCATCAGTTCAAGGGGCCTTTATTTTTTTTATCAGTAAGTAATGCACTCTATTTAAATTGATGTGAGATATCAAATAGTTTGTTTGATATCTTAAAGAAAATGTTTGAGAGGCTTGCCAATAGTTTTTCATTGGAAAAAATAAATACCTTCATTTGAAGAGTCAAAACTGTTTTGGTTTTGTTTATACTATTGATGTCATGATCTGAGGTATATGTGTGTGTTATTGTTCATCGGTGTCGGAACAGGAGCTGAAAGTTATCGGTATCAGTTTTAAAAAACGTTAATTGTGCATCCCTAATTTTGACTACAGTTTTTCTTAATTTTCAGTTTGATAATGCTTTGAAAAAAGAAACATGCAAAAGTAAAGTCAAAACGTGTGATTCGATCATTCAAACCACTTACTGAGTTGGTGTGGAACACATGCAACCACATATCTTTTGTTGTGTAAATGCTAATTCGTCCTGATGTGTCCCCGACGAGGATGTAACAGCAACACACTTCATCAATTCAGGACGCGGTGGTTGTTTTAGTCTAGTTGTCCTGTGATTCCTAACAGTTAGACTAACCCGTACATGTAGGTAAAGTGCATTCAGAAAGTATTCACAGCGCTTCACTTTTTCCACACGTGGTTACGTTACAGACTTATTTAAAAATTATTTAATTAATTTTTTTCCCTAAAATTCTACACACAGTACCCCATTATGACAACGCAAAAAAAGTGTTTATGGAATGTTAGCAAATTATTTTATATTAAAAAACAAAAACTAAGAAATCACATGTACATCAGTATTCACAGCCTTTGCCATGAAGCTCAAAATTGAGCTCATGTGCATCCTGTTTCCACTGATCATCCTTGAGATGTTCCTACAGCTTAATTGGAGTCCACCTGTGGTAAATTCAGTTGATTGGACATGATTTGGAAAGGCACACAACTGTCTATATAAGGTCCCACACTTGAAAGCGCATGTCAGAGCAAAAATTAAGCATGAAGCTGAAGGAAATGTCTGTAGACCTCCAAGACAGGATTGTCTAAAGGCACAAATCTGGGGAATGGAACAAAAAAAATTCTGCTGCTTTGAAGGTCCCAATGAGCACAGTGGCCTCGATCAAACCATTTGTTTTTTAAATTTAATGTCCGCTTCAAGAAAAAAGCAATGTAAAAAATATCTTTTTGTATTTTTTATGTTATTGGGCCACTAATAACAAGAATTTTAAAAAATCACATACCCACCGGTTTTTAAGATGTGTAACTTTACCAAATGGTTAAGCAGACTATTAAAGACTTAAGTATTCAATCTATTAAGAAACATTAAGAAATGGGACCAGACTAAAATTGGAGCGATAATCTGTGCACTGTACAGTCTACTTCCACTAGTTCAGGTCTTAAAGAGAGTTTGATTGGATGTTTTGTAACCCCCAAGTTAAAATGTGTACAGACAGGTGAGAAGGAAAGTGGCCTATATTTGAGGAAATGTGGAGATGAGATAAGATAAGATAAGATAAAACTTTATTTATCCCCAGTCAGGGAAATTTGGGTATTATGGCAGCATGTAATAGCAGTTGGAAAGGAAAATAGCAACCGAGTCGGAATGAAACCACCCGCTTGGTTGAGTGAGGCGTGTAGCAGCATTTTTTCACCGCAGTTCCTCTACCACACCTGAGCTGACCACCAAACAGACGGTTGAACCTGCCAGTTCATTTACTGATCATGGACGTCGTCACCTGATGGAACAGCTCTTTTAATTATTTCAAAAAAGGATTGCTATTGACTACGGCATTGTTTTTGTTTTGAAATTGTACATGGTTCAATCATTCATTGCCAAAGACGATTAATGCCAGTTTTTTTTTTTTTGCAAATGCTTAGGTCATGGCTGGCTACTTATATTTTATTTTATGAAAGAGGAAAAGCAGAAGCACTTTCAGTAAAAACATATTTTATATGACTACAAAGTGCCATACAAACCAATTTTGTAATAAGGGGCATTTCTAAAGACATTTTTCTTTTCTTTTTTTTAGTATCACAATAAATATCGCATTGTGGCCTTAATAGAGGTATTATCATACTGAGACTTATTGGTATCGTAACATCCCTATTATAAGTATCTGATGACATTATGGAAAGGATTCCTACACACATTTGGTCAACCAGAAATAGCTCTCTATAGCTCTCAACAAAGCCACCATACTCCATTGACAAAAACTGTAATTTCATCATCATTCATAAAACACACTTCATTAAAACACAATAAAACTAAACAAAACTCACCAAAACCTCATTGGTTCAAACTAATTCACCAATTCCAGGGAGGAGCAAGAAAGACCGGGTGGAAAGAGCACATGGAGGCAGATTAATGTTTTCATTTGTAATTCAAGAATTATTTTCACAGGATCGACATGGAGAGACAAATATGTCCGACTGCAACAGATTTCCCAGTAAAAAACAAAAACAAAAACTGGACAATAGAAACTGTTTTTTTTTTACTCCTGTGCACCATGCAGCACTGTCAATGCAGCCATCGCCATGGTGCCCCCCCACATGCAAATATTAATTTTCACAATCAAATGCATGGATTTTTTTTTACAATTAAAATATAAATTTGAATTTTGAATATTTGTTGCTAGCCGTAACACACATAGGCCTTTTCATTCCTATTTGGACCCAATAAACATCTGTTTTTTTAAATTAATTGTTCCTTCTTAATATATTATGCTCCCTTGCATTTTTAATAGAATGAAAACAGTAGGACAATGTTTTGATTGCCGAAATTTATTAGGATTTAGGATTTTAACCCTGGTTGAGCAGGGTAAAGACAAAAATCATCACTAGAATTGAGTATTAACCTCAGTTTGGAATGCAATATAAAAACAATCCACATCTTGTTTGGCCCAGATAAGAAACAATGCACAGACTTTCATGTTGTCATTTTAACAAGCATGAAAAGCAAAAACAACAAAATTCTCATTTAATTCAGGCAATAATTGATCAAAAGTTAGGAAAACATTGAAAAGAATCTGGCCAGGTATACAACCATTACAAATTACAAAATCTAAACTCGCACATCATTCATAGTTAGCCTACGGATGTCCCTTACACAAATCTATTACATTATTAATTGCTGCTAATTGTGTTATTTACAACAGGAGAAAAAAAAACTGTCATCAGTAATATAACTGAAACATATCTCCAAAGAAATTTTGTCAAAGCCTCTACCAATAAGTCACTTTACAAGATAATCTATGCACAGGCAACAACAACCGCTGGCTTCAGTCGTTGCTTAGATTCTGCAGTAGATAACGACACTTCAGTCTTAAAACCGAAGACAGACAATCGAGCTCGATGACATTTCAGCTACAGCGGTTATAAAACGATAACATGGCAACCAGTGGCCATAACAACTAATCTGTTGCCCGGTAGGTCTGACACAGATCCCAATCTGAGAAACGTCAGATACCATAACACTACCTCAGATTTAGCATTCACTGACGAAGTATTGTGCCCCACAATAAATGAAATTACGCATAATCACAGCACTTTCATGTCGGTGTCACCATTCGAAAGTATCATTACATAAACAAGACAAAGAAGAAAAGAAAGGCAGCAAGAAATAATTACGGGATAACGTTCACTTTATTTCTATAGTCAACAGCTCATCGTGGATTCCAGCTAGCATGCTAATAGCTAGCTAGGTCTGTAATGCAACAGTCTCACTAGACTGTCGCGAATGTTAGCATGGCTAACGTTAGCTTTCAGTGGCTCGTGGTGTTACTCTAACCTGCACCTACAAACAAACCTCTTCATATTCAATTTCCTCTGTAGTGCTGGTGTATGTTCTCCAGCCATTCATAAAGGTTCCCAGTACAAACCTCAGCCCTGTAACCACTGAAATAACTGAGACCTGGTGTAACGTTAACGTTACTGCTAACGATAGCTACTGAGACAACGACAAGTACTCACCGAACTCCGCAGAGAAAATTAGTTTCAACTTTAAGACAGTGTCACAGAATATGGAAGCAGTGACTGATTTCGGACTTACCAGCACACCTTCTCAACATATATCAATCCGACAAGCGAAAGAAAGGATAACAGGCCTCAGGGTTTAGAATTAAAAGTGAACTTCTGCATGTCTTTGCTCAGTCCGCCATCTTGGATCTGTTGGAACTCTGGACTCAACCAAACGTAGCATACGGAGGGAGGGTTTAAAATTTAACCCACAAAATTATTTATCTAGTGTTTGTTTTCACTGACCAAAGTCCAAAAGAAGATAGTGTAACCTCCGTTGTCCTAGAGAGATTGAAGGAATGTCATTGGTCATGTTGACATACTTCTTCTCTTACCTCAAATAACTGATCTATAACCCCGAAACCTCACAGGCCACAGTGAAGTCCCATCAAACCTCGCGTGTGTTGTTTAAGCCTTACAGATGTGCGGTGCAATAAGTTGGTGTCAATACAACGTTTAATGATTTGTGAGCAGTAGGTAGCAATTGACATAACAAATGCGTTTGTTTATTATTTCTTATATTTATCACAAAACAGATTTGCATATGTGAGCAATATACGTCTTTAGAGTAATTTAACCCATAAATATACATTATTGGTTCGATTCGTTGCACTCAAATAAAACAGTTCTGCAAGAAATCCCCGTTTAATGAAGATTAGAATGTTCACTTTCTGCTGAAACTGTAAAAGAAAATTTTGCTTCAACTCTCTGATCATTTTGGAGCATGTAGTCTGTGGTGCTGTTGAATAGTAGCTATTAATAGTAAAATAATAGTATTTTTATCGGTTATCATTGTAATATTTTATACTTACTTAAATAAAGATGGGATTTATGGCTCTTTGAGGGGAGCCAGAACTTGGTGAACCGTTCCTTTCAAAGAGCCGTTCAAAAAACTGGCTCATTTGGCTCATTTTTATATAAGTTTTAAGAAGCCGGTGTGGCCTTAACTTATTTTATCTAGGATGAATGAATTTAGATATCCAACCAATATGACTGAATTATTCTGAAATATTGATTATAACCTTTGACATGTGTGGATTAGATTAGTTTGATCTGGATTAATTGTAAATATTCCACAGGGTGGCGCCATATCACTTTGCTTTGACAGTGACATGAATTACCCTTTGTACAAATTCTGTGTATGTGTGTAAACCATGACTTGGACACGTATAAACATTAAAAAACAAAGCAGGCTACAATGAATTTCTGTGCAAAGCAGCTTTTAGTGCAAAGACTTCCACACAAGAACATTAATAATAATTAATGTTAATAATACAGAACAACAAAACATACAAACAAATAAACTGTTCAATAGACTGGTGGCATTTTCAGAGACTTCGTTGTCACTATTATCTGAGTCATCTGGCTCTCTTCTCACCTCTGCCACCTTTACTGTTGGATGTTGACTTTTCAGGTGTCTGTGCAAATTATTTGTGGAGCCTGACTTAAAATAATTTTTTGACAGATACTGCATTTTAGCCTTACTGTCTGCCACGAGAAAAGTGCATCCAAATTCTGCTTCGTTTCCTTAATTGGCTCATTTTGTCATTGTCGATGGACTGACGGAGAGTCAGTCAGTCCTCCTCATTTAGATCCCTCGCTGCTGCTGCTGCTGCAGCTCTCCAAGGCAGGGGGGCATTCACATGTTTCTGTATTGTTATTTTTTTTTTTGTTACTGGCATACTCACATGAAGGCAGCGTGCACAACATGGCGTGATGCTATTTGCATATCTAATAAGCACCGTGCAGCTGGGCAGCGCTCCTTCCCATGTAACTTGAAAAAAAAAAAGAACGGTTCCCAGCCGCGACTCGGTTCCCATCTGTTAACAAGCGGTTCAAAAGAACCAGTTCATTCGTGAATGTCACAACACTATACTTAAATCTACACCAAAGTCAAGTGTCATCCTGTCACATTTTAAGGTTCAAGATTTGTTCTGTGTCGACAGGATTGCACAATGAAATGCAGCTGTAGCCTCCTTCATGCTACAGAAACAGAAAATGTTAAAAAATATATATGCAAATATTGAATTGCACAAATATTCAGCCCTTCTGGGGGAATGTTCACTCAGTTCTCTGCAATGTGCTGGGATATATGATTCCTAAATCTTGTATTGTTTTATACTTTGGACATTTGGATGGGTCGGTGCATATAGGAGACCAATATCTGATTAAGATTCTCTTGGTGGCTGGGAAAAAGGCCATTACTAAGAACTGGCTCAAGACTGAACCCCCTGGGGTCCGTTTCACAAAGCAGGTTCAACAAACTCTGAGTGTAACCCTGAACTCTGAGTTGATCTACTCTGAGATAGGAAACTGAGTTTTCGATTCCACAATAGCAGATTTGAGTTAGTTTGATTAACTCAGAGTAGGTTCACCTCGAGTTAAGCGCGTGCGCCGCAACTTTAAAAAGACAGCATCAATGGAACCCCGATTTGAGGAGTCACCATGGCAACGACTGTCTGGAAAAGCAAGAACATCGTGGTCTGATAACTATCTCCCGACGAATATTTAATTCTCTCCGCAGTATCGCTGCACCTTCATCCACGGGATCATGATCAAAAGATGTTAACATGCCATGTTAACGAAAAAAGTCACCACCTACTGTGCCTAATGGACTTCCACTGACTGATATTTTTAATTATTTTTTTTAATAACAGACGGCAGAACTATGGCAAAACTCGTCTGCCGACTGAATGAATGAATGAGGAAATGAAATACGATGTGTGGTTGAAAGAGGGCGGAGACACAGAGAAACTCGAGGTTCCTTGAGTAAAACCTGGTCCCGACCAGGTTAGGTTCATAGAGTCAGTTACTGCGGTAACTGACTCAGAGTTTAACTTACCTCTGTCTGTGAAACAGGCTTGAGTTACCCCTCTTTCTCTGGTTTGACTTACCTTCCTATGTGAAACGGAAAACTCAGAGTTTCCCTCATTTCAGGGTTAACATACTCGGAGTTTTCAGTAAACCTGCTTTGTGAAACGGACCTCTGGTAACAAACAATGGATGTCAATCATAGACGACATATTAGGGATGGAACATCTCACATACAAGTTGAAAGTGAAAGAACACTTGTTTGTTAAAAGATGGAGGAAATGGTTATTATATAAGGAGAGACTGGATCTTACATAATTGCATACAGGCTCTGCTCTTAATGATTGTATTTTCTGTTTGTTTGTTTTTGTTGTTGTTGTTGTTTTTCATTCTCCATTATCTTAGGAGATTGTTTTGCAATGTATTGTTAACAAAAACAAATCAATAAAAATTGTTAAAAAATATATATATGCAAATATTTTGTGCATTATACCTGCTTTTATCTTTAATTTATTTGGTTATTTATCTATTTATTTATTTTTTCTTTAGTCTTTTAACTCCTAGCTTCAGTGTTTCCTCATGCGGGGGCCTCCACACTGGGGTGTATGCCCAGTCTGCCCACGGGGGCCGGTGCTTGGAGGCCGCCTGGGCCCGAGGGACTTGGGTGGCTCTGCATTAAGTGTGGAGTCTGCCCCTGTCCATCGGCGTCTGGGTGGTCTCTGTGGCGGTGCTCCCGGTGGCCGCAGGCTGTGGCGCTTCCCGGTGTGGATGGCTCCCATAGGTGTTTCCTCACATGGTTCCTCAGTGCCCTGCCATGTCTCAGCACTGTGTGTATGTGTGTGTATATGTGTGTGAGTGTTTGTGTGCGCGCATGTGTGTATATCTGGAAGTGGGATATTGTCTGTCATATTATGCTTTTATTCTCTCTGTTGTTGTATTCTTTTATCTTGTGAAGCACTTTGTGTTGCATTTTAAATGGATGAAAAGTGCTATATAAATAAAGTTTGATTTGATTTGATATTAAAAATGGAATAGAATGCAAACAAAATAGAACAACCTATTTTCATGCACTCCTGCCACACATTGTATTTCTCACGCTGAAAAAAATACCGGTCAATTTCTCTGGTGGGACGGTACTAAGGAACAGAGAAGAATCAAGCACGTCCTCTATTAATCGAGCCTGTCACTTGACTGTCAATCAAAAAAGGAAAGGTATTTACACTTGAACAGTTTCTTCGCACCTCGTTCAAATGTGCCAGCTGTGGGGGCAGAGTCTTTATACTGTTCAGTTGAAAGACTTCCAGGAAGGATGCACTCATGTATCCTTGCTCATGGCTCCTCCGAGATCCCTCCTCACTCCTCGATCCTCGCTCCTCAGAGCAGAAATAAGACCTTTGGGATGGCCAGCAAGATGGCAGACCAGACGCACTTCCAGTTCTAAAGAGGATCCAGAATCGAGGAAAGGACAATCAAGAGAGATGAGATGTACCCCTTGAGGTACTAGCTGTTAACATCCGGCCATATTATGGAGGAGGAGGAGTTTTTGCACGTCATTACGATAACTGTGGAGTCCAGCATGGCACTGAGGGACTGCTTTGACACCATCAACTGAAAAGCGTTGCGCAGTCCTCACATGGAAAACATTGATAGTCTACGCTCAACCTGCATCACAGACTACATCAGTTTCTATGTGGACAACACTGTGACTACCAGGAAGGCGCAGTGTTTCCCAAACAAACCCTGCGTGTCCCCTGAACTGAAACCCCTATTGAATAAGAAGAGGGTTTTTAGATCTGGGGACAAAACTAAGTTGAAGTGGGTGCAGAGGGAGCTGAAGAAGGGGATTAGGAGAGGCAAGGACAGCTACAGGAGGAAGCTGGAGGAGCGCCTGCAGGGGAACAATGCTGGAGAGGTTTGGAGGGGCCTAAAAACCATCTCAGGCCACAGCAGTGAAAGTGGTAGGGGCCCAGAATCTGGAGATTGGGAATGAGCAAATGAGCTGAACCTGTTTTTTGACAGGTTTGATTCTACCCCCACTCAGGAAGATGAAGGCAAGGAAGGGTACAGGTCCTGATGGCATCAGCACCAGACTGTTCAGGGACTGTGCTGATCAGCTCTGCGGGGTTGTTCAGCACTTATTCAACATGAGCCTCAAGCGGTGAATTAGCAAGTCAAGATGACCAGGGCATGAGCTGCCTGTCAGTCTTCAACAATCTCACCACTGAACTGTAATGCCCTCCACTGGCTACAGAAGAACAATGTGAGTCAGCGGCAGGGACTGACTCCATTGGCACTGGAAATCACCAGTTGTAACCAGGCAGGTAACTGATGTGATAACATTGACAGGTGTTGCTGCTTTACTGCCTCGACGAGCAATCAAGATACACTGTGGACAGATTTCTGACTCAGGTTCTGATGTTAGCTATAGCTCACTGTGTAGGCAGATTGATGAAGGGCTATCCAAGAATTTCACAGAGGCAAAAGTAATTTGCATTGTCCGAAAGATAATCAAGCCTGGTACAAGAGTAGTGCAGAGTTATATCAGGAGCTTAACAATGCAAAACAACAAAAACGAGAAATTCGACAACAAATTATGTACTGGTTAATTGGTCTAAAACAGAGAGCACTGTTTGCTTCCCGGTGAGGTAGCTCAGAGTTTCACTATGATAAAAAATTGGTCCATTGAGTATTTCTTTATTCACTGTGTGGCGAGGGGTAGGAGGAGACGGTAGAGGAAGATATTTAACTATTGTCAATATTGCCACCCTGGGAATTTCACCCAGAGAATTACTTTTCCAATTTTAAGTCACACAGGTTCATTTACCCAACAGTACGAGACGTGGTTCTCAGTTAAAATACATTTTTATTGAACACTTTTTAAAAGAAAAAATAGAAACACACCATTCACACAGGAATGGAAAATAGCCTAGCTAGTAACTAGTACTGGGGAGAATCCACCAACAAAAAAAAAAAGGAGGACAAGAAAAGGAATCAACTTAAATCACCGGGCACACGTGGCAGACAGTGAAGAAAACCGCTCCCAGGTGCACAGCAGACAATGGGGGGACGCCGCCACCACCGGCCTCCAGCAACTGAAAGGGGGGAGGAGATTAAACAAGTGAGGGTTACAACCAACCAAATCATAAAAAAAAGAACAAATCAAAATCCAACAAAAGAGTTAATGGGCAGGTCACAAACTCAATATATCCAAACCAATAAATGCCCAAAATAATTCAGATATCAAACAAAAACGGCTAAAGAAAACAAAGACAACAATTAGAAAATCTCTCACATTAAATGATTTACAAAAATAGACCAAATAAGGATTAGACAAAAATACACAACATAAAGCTATACAAATAAAGCAACTAGCCAAACCCTGAATAAAAGTTAGTTCTGCATCCAGGCAAGCAGCCAGCAGCAAGCGTCTAACATTAGCCACCTGTTATCATCAACCACACCACAAAGACAGAAAACACTTACCACAGCTAACGTATAAGCACGTGCAGGACACGGAGCCGCACCCAAGCAGTCGCCCTACAGCAAACGTAAATGTCTACATAACGTAACGTAACATGGCTACAGAACAATACACCAACGAGATGAAGCAGCGTATAGTCATACCTGTTGGCCAAACAACCTGACGCGGAAGTGACGCACTAGCAATGACGGAAGGGCAGAAGAAGATTCGGTGGGAGGACTGCCACTTTTATACCGGCCCACCTCATTATCAGCCAGCAGTGGTGGTCGTGAGCAGCAGCCACCCCCTAGAGCACTAGAACTCTAGATACATTGAGCTTTGTTGAGGTGCGGCGTATTACTCCACGTTTGCGCTTTACTCTTCGACCCTCAGCCCTTCTGTAAAGATGAGCGGAGCTAAGAAAAGAAAAGTGGACAGAGAATGTCCAGTTTTTAATAAGGAGTGGACAATTGAATATTTTTGACTGAACACCGATCAGCTGCTGTATGCCTGATATGCCAAGAGACTGTGGCGGAGTTTAAAGACTATGATACAGCAAGAAAACTGACTCCAGACTTTGATACGCTGGATAAAAAGGGAGACCAACAACACTGTGCCCCCTGAAATTAAAAGTACGTTTCTCCGTTGCGTTATGTAAAAAATGCATCTGAAAATAATCTCTTCAATAAGCCTTACATGTTACATGTCATGTCTGTTAAGGGATGCAAATATGAGGTGCGCAGGTGCACGTACGTTCTCAAAACCAAGTGCGCAAATGCAACGCGATCAAATATAACGCGCTCCGCATACTGGCGCGCTGTCACTGTTCCGTCCTCGCGCTGCTCATTGTTGAGTTTTGGCATTAGGGATTATTGAATAGAAGGAGAGGACAAGTAGACCTGCATCTCCTACCGTTTTTTTAAATAAAGACAGTCAGGAGGAGAGTAATGATGATCTCCTGAAGGATAACACAACTTTCAGTGCTTTAAAATAATAAAAAAAATTATTTTATTCATTTAATTTATAGTGTTTTGAGAGTCATTTCAATAAATAGCTCAGTTCTGTGGGACTTCAAAGACAGATATTTAGTTGTAATGCTTTTGTTCATTTTCAATTGAAATTAAAGCACATATTTTCTACATATCTCATGATATTTTCTCTTATGAGGTGGATTACTAAAACCCTCCATCCATCTGCTCCTGGTCTGGCCCCCCAGTCAAATTTTAGAACCCTTTGTGGCCCACAAGTGAAAAAGTTTGCCCACCCCTGGTCTAAACAGAGCAGAAAACTGCATTGGACACGGGAGCCGGTGCATTGGCAGCCTGGACACCCCCAGCTGACTGTGGGAGATGGTGTACATTGGAGTGCTGGCCAGCAGTGTGCCGCATGGTCCTGCATGGGGCCACCTGGCTCACACCAGGTCCACTGACCAAAGAGGAGGCTGAAGATGTTGGTGCTCCTGAAGGTGGAACTACTAAAGGAGCAAAATGAGAAGAGTCTGGGTCCGATGATGGCACTGGCCGTTGGGACATAGTTGGTCCCAGGAGGGCAAGGCAGATATAGCCGCAGAAGGTTGCTGGCCAACCATGAGCAAGTCATAATCAAATGAACACTCCCCTTCTGTCGATGGCCCTTCCACAGATGGTGAGTTATGGGAAATGATCCTACTCCTCCCTCTTGTGGCCACTGCTGACAGTGCGCAGGCTACCTTGAGCAGATTGTTTTTTGACCTCTGTAGGGAAATTAGATTAGACAACTCCCAAGGTCCCCACACACCACTCACAGCAAGTCAGTGTTGTGAATTATCTTTATTAAGTAAACTCTACACTTTTAGTATTGCTTTAATATTTTTTTATTCTTTTCACTCTAAATTAGAACTTTTTGCAATCAGCACATATAGAACTTTTCAATCAAGCTACACTTTTTGAGGAATACAAAAATATCACAGTACATTTTCTACTAAGTAACCTTCACCTGTTAGGTCCAGAGCCAATCAGAGAGGCGGGTTCAGAACCACAGCAGCTGCCTAGACAGAGTTGGAACGTCAACATGTCCTAAAGTAACAGCACCATGGTCTATGAGCTAACCACACTAAGGGAAGGTACCACTCAAACACTTACTTCTGACAGGTCTGGTTGAGTGTTTGGACTTATGTGCATTACACAGCTCAGTGAAGCAGGGCTTTCCAGAGTCAAACCACAATTTTGTTTCATTTCAGGGGCCACTGTGTTAAAAAGCCATGGTCTCTGAAGGTGTGGCCTTTGCAGGTGACTACAGTGCTATAGCTGCAATGTCCCTGTGAGACAAGTCTACAGGGGAGTCACTGTAGTGGCACTGCAGAATCACAGGTGTAGCCTCACAGAAACAAGTGAGTGACACAATGAATTTTGGGTTACTAAAAACCTCAAGGAGCCTCCAAATCCAATAGAAGATGGCTGGAAATGAGACACAACCCAAGTCCAACCAAACAAGTCTTTGCTCTGTATGGGACTGTCTGTGACATGCTTCCTGTTGAAAACATATAGTTGCCAAACCTTTTCTCTCTTGTGAAAAACATGTTATTTTAAAAGTAGTATGTTTTATCAGCAGTGTTTTCAAACTGTATGTTTTGGTTTTACAAAATGGAAAACCTGAAAAGACGAGGGTTACCACTAACTGAGTAGTTTGGCCAATGTACATCTGGGAAATTTCACCAAGACCAATTAAGAGCAGTGCACAGCTGCTTTTCAGTGAAAAGCATCTGGAACTGTCTCTGCATTTGAACTTGTCAGTGAATAGGATGCTGAAAAGAAAGGCTGGGTATGCGATCTCAATATTCTAAGTACACACTAATTAGTTACTATGTCTTGTCATAGAAAGGCTTTCATCACTTGATGTAAATCGTAATTTATTTTTTTACTGTACTAGCTGAGATTTTGCACAGTTGTGTTATGACAGCATTATGGAGTGAATTTGTCTTATTAAATGTCTAGAAATCATTTGCATAAAAACATTTATATTTAGCAAAAAACGTATTGAAAAACATACTAAAATTGGTTCAGAAAATCTAATGGGACATGAGAAGAACATTTTTTTTCCACAATCACTTGATTGTGGCAAGCACTACAATCTATTTGGAAAAAAAAGGTCCTAAGGAGGTCCAAATCCAAAAATGTTTAAATGATACCCAGCCCTATTGACAGTCACAACAAAAGACTGATCCAGATATTCTAAGTGTTGCACATTGAGTGCTGGGCCCAGCAGTGGTTAGGTGGCCTCTAGTTCTGATCTGGAGCTGTGTTTGCATTACTCCTCAGGCAGGCTGAAATGTAAATATGGATCCAACACAACATAACAGCACAAGTGACATTCTCTCATTCCCTTCCCATTTCCTCTCTGCATACATGTCATTCTATACAAAGTATAAAAAAAAAAGATTAAACAGCATACTGAAAAATCCTCATCTGTACTCACAATATAATTTCTCATATTACACATTTTTTTCCTGCACAGATCTTTCCTTTTTCCCCACTCTGCAAAGATTCGGATCCATAGTGACAAGCTATTGGCAAATGAGGCCTCGCAGAACCTACCACTCTGGACAGGAATGTTGCAGCAAGAAAATAAACCACATTGATTGGACTCATTCAAAACAAAACTGAACAAAACTACAAAACACAGGAAAGGAAGTGAGGATGGAGGTGAAAGATCCCTGTCAATGTCTTCAATTTAGGGAAAATGGAGGAGATGAGCTAGATGAAGAAAGGAAGGTGTACAATTTAATTCCACAGTTACACAAACATGAACCATGATAAAATTAGAGTGAAGAGTCTGTCAAGGATAGAGGAGGAAGTTGACTTGGCTTCTCCTTTGAGCTCTGGGTGAATGAACACACACAAAAAAGGAAGTCTGTGGGCTGGGGTATGGGAGCTGATTGTACTGCCTGTGTGCTGTGTTTGTTTGTATATAAGTCCACATAGCAGGAAGCTGGGTCTCGGACAGAATCAAACAGCATGAGTGTGCCCAGCTCAGTGCAAATGGCAGTAGTAATGCTGGAGGCTGAGTTGGCGCTGAATGGGACTCATCAAGCCCAGGCCCAGAGCCAGCATACTCCCACTGAGCAGCATGCTCAGGGAGAGAAGGTTGCCATCTCCAGGGAGATGCGCTGCCACAGCTCCTTGGTCTGCTTGCCTCTCTTCAGGTTCTGCAGCACGTCATTAAACTGCATCATACCCACAGGCGTCAGGCAGAAAGCACCTCGAGCGCTGCGGATGATGTTGACGAAGTCATCATAGTCGGCAGGGGTCAGGTGGATGAGCCGGTGGTGGATGTACTGCAGAGAGAAGGAGGAATGTTTCTACAGGCAGCCTAGATGGACATAAATATTTGCAGATCAAAGAGTACTGGGATTGAGCAGCACTGCATGAGTGAATTAAGATGTACAATATGATGCAGAATGAGATCTTACCCATTCACACAACCATTCGTATGATGGTCACCTGCTGATTATGAGCATCACCCATTCACACAGACGCACACACTGATGGCAGAGCATTGGGAGCAATTTTTCCCAAAAATACTGAACCCCTCTATATCTTGAAAAGGTAAAGGTAGGAGCATTCAAGTAGTGATACAGATATTGGACCAAGTAGTAGCAATTAATGTGATATTTAAAGACTATGTTTTATTCTGAAGTTTAAGTCTAGCAAAATAAATCAGGTGGTAGCCTGGTTACGGATTCTAGGGCCTGTAATCAAAATTTGTACATCCAAATGATGCCTGATCCTAACTTCTCATAACAGCTCTATCATGCCTTCCCTGTCATACTTTATACACACATAAAGTACACTTCTGGCTTACTGATGACCTGGGGAGACAGACAGTTCTGCACTGTTCTTGCTTTTCTGATGGAAGCAAAGCAAAGACCACCTGGGGAAATGGTGGGTTTTGTTTTGTTTTTTTTTTTTACTGTATTTGAGAAATTTTGAGTCAACACTTTTAGATCAACTCAACTGCTGCCATGCTTTTTTACCAGCTGGGAAGTTGTATAAACCAGGAATATCTGTTTACTGACAAATGTGGACTGATCCTTCCACAGATCAAACTACCCTGGTGTCTGTCCATCTACCCCTTTATGAATGCAGCTAGGGTTGCAGCCTGGATGTAGATGTCTTGTACCTGCAGGTAAGCCTGTTGGCAGCGCTGGACGAGCTGATGGAAAGCAGGTGTTCGGAGGTGAGCGTGGATGTGGGCGGGGTTCAGCCTTTGTAGAGCCTCCATGATGATCTCCTGCAGGACAAATGGACTGAGGACACCTTTTGCTGCTCCAACGCAGAACTGGTACACATAATTGACTCCTGACAGGATGGACAGGTGGAGAGAAGAAAGAGAAAGAAACTGATTGGATATGCAGATAGGGAAAAAAGGAACTGACAGTTAATGTGAGTATGTAAGATTTGCCATGTTGTTGTCTATTCAACGGAAGTGGCAAATGGGAACACTGCTATTTTTTCTTATCTCCATCATTGAAATGTTGCTTGCTCTTCTGTTATGATAGAGTAAATGTCTGTTTATCCACAGTGATGGGTGTAGAAAGGTCTCTGCCTTCTGTTCTTCTTTTGTATATTGTAGTTTGTTTGCTATAGCAGGCAGCTGTTTTGCTGATGTGTGTTTGCAGCCATACTCAGGTATGTACCAGACGTTTTAATAATCCACAAACCAACTAACTAAAGAATACACTGCAGCATCAGCCACATGATCCCTTCATTATTGTCCATTCTCTTTTGTGCAGGCTCACCTAGTCTTGCAGCCAGTCCCAGGAGCCATTTGACATCCTCAGTGTAAGGTGGGCTCCTGGAGAAGTTGTTTGGGTGGTCATTGTGAGCCCTCCTGCCCAGCATCTCCAAAGCCAGCATGCCTTCACACAAAAGAACAATCGAGATTACATATATTCAGTTAACATACTGTACTACAGTCAAGTCAAGTGAATTTACATAACGCATTTCATACAACAGGTGAAGAGTTTCCTTCAAAATAAAATGAAAGACAAAAAAGGCAAAGATCAGACAGACATTTTGAATATCATTAACATTAGTATCCCAGGGAGCAAAAAGCCATGTGAATCGAAAATCTTACCTATGACTGTTAAACAAATACAACAGCTAGAAATCTGACATTGAAAATTTAATTAGGTCTCATTATTGATCACAAACAGCAGCCAGTCTGGAATGCTAAACAAGGAGCATTCTTATTCTAGGATTCTGAGACCACTGGAAAACAAGCAGAAGGATATGTAGACTATGCCTATGACAATGACTTTTAGAAGTGTTCAGTCATGTCTACAAACCGATTTCAATGCAGTGCTCTCTGAGGGTCCGAAGATCATGGTCATCCAATACTGGTTTTCAACATTGTCCCTTGCATATTACTTCAGATTCTCTGAATCTTTTAATCACATTATGTACTGTAGACAGTGAAACTCCCAGATTCTTTGCAATTTTACACTGAGAAACATTCTTAAATTGTTTCAGTGCCAACACAGTCTGTCAGAGAGTGATCTACCCCTCCCCATCTTAACCTTAGACAGACTCAGCCGCTCTGGGATGCTCTTTTTATACCCAATCATCTTACTAACCTGTTGCTAGTTAACCTAATTAATTGTGAGATATTTCACCAGGTGTTTTCTTTTAGCGTTTCACAACTTTTCCAGTCTGTTGTTGCTGCTGTTCAAACTTTTTTGAAATGTGTTGCTGGCATGAAATTCTAAATGATGATATCATTGTCATTCTCAGTGTCAGCATCTGATATCTATTTTCTAAGCTATTTTCAATTAAATATGGGGTTTCAATGTTTTGCAAATCATCACATCTGTTTCTATTTACATTTTAAACAGCGTCCAAAACTTTTTGGGAAAGAGGGTTTTCTATTCCAGGCCTATTTATGTTAATGTTCAACCATCTCATCTGGTCGCATCTGGTGTAATCTGCAGACCACATTCTTTCGAAGTAGTTGCAAGATTTAACTTGTCTCGTCATGAATCTTTGGTGTAAATTTGCCTTGCCCAGAGGTAACCTCAACACCCCCCTTCCAAATATACTGCTACCAGTATATCCAAGCATGTCAACAAAGTAGGAAGGAGCTAAACCAGTTATAGATTTCTAAACATTAAGAAGTATTTTAAAATCAATTCTTTGTTTAACTGGGAGCCAGTGAAGAGAACTTCTTATTGTCTTACGTATTGTATTCAAATTGTATTCAAGCCTTTTGGTTTTAATTAATTAATACTCTGGCTGCAGCATTGTGAATAACCTGGAGTTTACTGAACACCTCCTTTGTCAGCCCAGCAGAAGTGCATTACACCAATTTTCTACTGGAAATTCATGCATGAACCAGCTTTTCAGAGTCTAAATGTGACAGGAACCGTCTAACTTTGGATATATTTCTGACGATAAAACGCAGTCTTTGAGGTATTAGATATGTACGTCTGGAAGTTAAGATCAGCATTTAAAATCACCCACGTTTTTGGCATGCTCACAACTGACAGGGGAGTTAAAAATAGGAAATCCGGTGCTGCAAAGCCTTGGAATCTACTAAAAGAATCTGTTTTGTCCTCATTCCGCTGTAGAAGGTTTCTGTCCAGCCAATATTTGATATCAGCAATGCAACAGATGAGACCATTAACTGGGCTAAGGCAGCTGGCAGGAACAGATATATATATATATAACTATGTGTCATCAGCATATGAGTGATATGAAATCTTGTATTGCTAAATCGTGGACCCAACTGGGAGACCATACAAATTAACGAGCAGTGGACCGAGACTTGACCCCTGAGGAACTCCATATGGAATACTGACTTCATCTAATTCACTGTTGCCAATAGAAACAGAAATGGATCTTCCAAGTAGAAAGCCAGTTAAGAACTGTTCCATTAAGAGGGCCGAGACAATGTTTAGAATTAGTGTGATATGGACAAATTTTCTATCACGGCATATGTAATTTTATATCACCACAACAATATACAGTATATCATGGTATAGTCGCTGCTATGTCAACTCAATTAAGAAATGATTTAAAATAACATTACTGTACCATGTTTGTTCACATTTGGTTATTTTCTTCTTTTATTTGACAAAACACCTGACGTAAAAACAAACAAACAAAAAAAAAGGTTTAAAACAGTAAAACTAACCTACTTTCTAAATAAAAGCTTCAAGGTTTCAAATGAAACCAGAGATGCATTAGAAGTACATTACTTCACCAACTGTCACTCTCAGGTCATGTGAGAACATGGTAAGCAGTCCTGCTGCAAAAATCCTGTTACCTTAAGATAAGATAAGATAAGATAAGATAAGATAAGATAAGATAAGATAAGATAAGATAAGATAAGATAAGATAAGATAAGATAAGATAAGATAAGATAAGATAAAACTTTATTTATCCCCAGCTGGGGAAATTTGGGCATTACAGCAGCATGTAATAGCAGTGGGGAAAAAAAATAGCAGCAGTGGTAGAGAACATTTGAAAAAAACAAAATACAAAATAAAAAGTAGACTTTATACACATTATACCAGAAAAATGAAATTTGACTATAAAAATATATATGTAGAAAAAAAAATATGTAAAAAGTATGTATTGCCCCAAATGCCCTTGCGAGACATTTGGATTGCTACACTGTGCTACCCTATACAGCAGAGACACCAAAGCCATTTTCTCATATGAACTCTGGACAATGTCAGCAGAATCAGGTCTGGACATTGTTCAGAGTTGCCCTTTCATACATGTAGCACATTTCTCTGCCGCAGACACATTTCACTTATAATACACAGTTTGACTTAGGCAAAAAAGGGGCCTCGGTAGGCGCCAAACCTACCATGCCTACAGCTTCAGACGACAGATAGCTGAACAGAAAGACATGTGAAAAAAATGACCAGCAGCTTCTTCTCTGCTGCAGCCACTGTTTTGGCTCCTTTCTTTTGTTCCATTCTCACACAATTTGTTAGTACTTTTTCATGTGACTTTTGTTTTTCACTAAGTAACGGATGTGACTTAAAAAGTCGTAGCACAATACTTGTTAAAAGATAAACTTGCAAATTTTGAAAAGTACTCGGATTTCAAAAGTACACAAAAAACAACTTTGTTATAGTAATTAGAGCAAATGTAATTTGTTACTTTCACCCCTGAAGAATACACATCTTCCCAGACTCTCAATTACGCAGCAAAGGGACTCCAGGTCTGCATTTGCTGGAATTTTACAGACATGGCGTCATTTGTTTCCACTGGTGTTACAACAATATTGACAGAAGGATGCAGGCCAACAAGAGCTGGAATTCACTTCAAGAGTTCACTTAGGTCAACTACCTTGCCACTGAGAGAAAATAAGTGATAGTATCTGGGAGAGTTAAATGCCTAACGACAGAATCCCCTACATTTCTGGATTTCTGCTTAGCTGTTGTAGATGGCTAGTTTTGGTTCGGAGTCTACAGACCAGCCAGAGTGACTGCAGCTCTGGGTGTTGCAGGAGGAGGTCCATCACTGCCCACTGATGATGAAGTGCACATGCAAGAGCATTTGTTAGATGGAGACACAACTCCAGCGTCCTCCAACATCCAGCTGACAGCCCACTTAAATTCCTAACTTCAGATCCGAACATCACATGAATAAAATGTTTTACCTTGTTTAAAAAATATAGGTCAGGATCGCAAAGCACAGCACAAAATTCTGGTAGAAAAACTGGATAAAAATGTGAATTTATGACAAAGCATTCTGGCAGACAAACACAATGTGTTTGCACATTGGTTTGTAAATATAATCATATGACACAAACTCACCAACTCTGTAGGCAGAATGCAGGTAGTGCAGGCCCTGTTGGCTGATTGGTTGGCTGTGCTGTTCATCCTCTGCTGGAAAAGGAGTGCTGACCAATGACCCAGGCTGGGAAGTGAGGGAGGGAAGAGATGCTCCCTGTATGGCCTGGATAGTGGGGCCTGAGTGAACACTGCCAACTGTAAAACGTGGCACATCATATGGTTAAGTATTGACCAACACATGTTAACCCACTCCATAGTACCAGAACATTTACTTAAGTACAATATACAAAACCCAAAACCAGTGAAGTTGGCACTTTATTTAAATCGTAGATAAAAACAGAATACAATGATTTGCAAATCCTTTTCAACTTATATTCAATTGAATACACTGCAAAGACAAGATGTTTAATGTTCAAACTGAGAAACTTTCTTTTTTTTTGCAAATAATTATTAACTTAGAATTTAAAGGCAGCAACACATTGCAAAAAAGTTGGCACAGGGGCCTTTTTACCACTGTGTTACATCGCCTTTCCTTTTAACGACACTCAGTAAACGTTTGGGAACTGAGGAGACCAATTTTTGAAGCGTTTCAGGTGCAACTCTTTCCCATTCTTGCTTGATGTACAGCTTAAGTTGTTCAACAGTCCGGGGTCTCCGTTGTCGCATTTTACGCTTCATAATGCGCCACACATTTTCAATGGGAGACAGGTCTGGACTACAGACAGGCCAGTCTAGTACCTGCACTCTTTTACTACGGAGCCATGCTGTTGTAACACGTGCTGAATTTGGCTTGGCATTGTCTTGCTGAAATAAGCAGCGGCGTCCATGAAAAAGACGTTGCTTGGATGGCAACATATGTTGCTCCAAAACCTGTATGTACCTTTCAGCATTAATGGTGCCTTCACATATGTGTAAGTTGCCCATGCCTTGGGCACTAATACACCCCCATACCATCACAGATGCTGGCTTTTGAACTTTGCGCCTATAACAGTCCGGATGGTTCATTTCCTCTTTGGTCCGGAGGACACGACGTCCACAGTTTCCAAAAACAATTTGAAATGTGGACTTGTCAGACCACAGAACACTTTTCCACTTTGCATCAGTCCATCTTAGGTGAGCTCGGGCCCAGCAAAGCTGGCTGCGTTTCTGGGTGCTGCTGACAAATGGCTTTCGCTTTGCATTGTAGAATTTTAACTTGCACTTGCAGATGTAGCGACGAACTGTAGTTACTGACAGTGGTTTTCTGAAGTGTTCCTGAGCCCATGTGGTGATGTCCTTTACACACAGATGTCAGTTTTTGATGCAGTACCGCCTGAGGGATTGAAGGTCACAGGCATTCAATGTTGGTTTTTGGCCTTGTCGCTTACGTGCAGTGATTTGTCCAGATTCTCTGAACCTTTTGACAATATTACGAACCGTAGATGATGAAATCCCTAATTTTTTCCAATAGCTTGTTGAGGAATGTTGTTCTTAAACTGTTCAACAATCAGCACACGCATTTGTTCACTAAGTGGTGACCCTCGGCCCATCCTTGTTTGTGAATGACTGAGCATTTCAGTGAAGCTGCTTTTCTACCCAATCATGGCACCCACCTGTTCCCAATTAGCCTGTTCACCTGTGGGATGTTCCAAATAAGCGTTTGATGAGCATTCCTCAACTTTCTCAGTCTTTTTTGCCACTTGTGCCAGCTTTTTTGAAACATGTTGCAGGCATCAAATTCCAAATGAGCTAATACTTGCAAAAAATTACAAAGTTTACCTGTTTGAACATTAAGTAACTTGTCTTTGCAGTGTATTCAATTGAATATAGGTTGAAAAGGATTTGCAAATCATTGTATTCTGTTTTTATTTACGATTTACACAACGTGCCACTTCACTGGTTTTGGGTATAATGTAGATTAAATTTAGAAAACTTAATGTTGTAACACAACGTTTTTAACATAAACACACATACACACACAAAGTGGGCAGTCCTTACCTGCTACAGTGGTGCTCAGGGGCAGGCCAGTCTCAGTGTGGTAGGGATGGACGGCGATCTGAGTCATGGACGGCACAGGAACACCAGGGAAGGTCACAGCTGTGGCTGCCATAGGTGGCTGGGGGCCAGCTGCCACAGAAAATGGGTACTGGGCACCAATGAAGGCTGGGTGCATTCCCTGAGGAGTTATACACACACACACACACACACACACACACACACACACACACACACACACACACACACACACCTTTAACCTCACCTTTAACCTTGGTGTGCTTTTAGCACATATACCTATACCACAGCTGACCTTGGTGACATGTAAATGCGAAAAAAGTGTTTCCATTAAACTTTTGCGATACACTTTTATATCGACACGTCTGAAAAGCCACCTCATGAGAACGTAAAAACGTTTTAGCGATATTTGAGAGGATTTTCGAAATATAGGTGTTTCCATAACCACTTTTTTATTGCGATATTTAGGATTTGCGCATTTCTAGGGGCAATGGAAACGCAGCGCTGATGAAGTGGCTGCAACAGCTAACCTGATGGGAGACATGCATCACGCTAAACAAGAGGTGAACTTCAACAAGAAACTGCAAGCCAGCAAGAGCCTTAACATCCACAACCCAAGTTTGATCCTTTGAAGGACAACCTGTTAATTTCTTTCCAAAAATCCAAAGATATAGCTTTTCAATCATAATAGAAATGTTGTCAACCAGTTAGTATAATAATGACAGGGAAATGACGGAACAGCAAGGCCCATCTCTGGCCTTTGTAGAGGGGCTTTACCTGAGCCGTTTTTAAGAGGCTCAGGCAGGGTCATAGAAGACACTAAATATTGCCACATGTCATACTTTATGGTCTTTTTGATCAGCAACTGTTTATGCTCTCTCATTTCCTATAGGGAGGGGAACGCTTTTTTAGTTTCTGATTTGGTAATGGTGTTAAGTCAATGTAAGGAGCAGCTTCTTTTAATGCTAACTTAAATTAACTTCCGACGCCTACGCGAGTGGCAGCCTCTCTAGCAGCTCCTTGTGCTCTTTGCACTCTGTTTTTCTTTTCTTCCTCTTTCTGTGTTTCCTGGAAAGTACTACTCTGTCCTATGGATATGGACTCTTCAACGCCAACACTTGTTTATTCAAGGAACTTTTTACACGCCTTGAGAGCAAAGTCCTGCTTCGGTGTGGTCCCGTGTTTACCTGTGGACGTAAGGAAGCAGTACCGGGGCTACAGAGCTGGCGCTATGCTAAAAGCTAAGCGGCTAGCAAAGAAGTGGAGAATTAGGCCTACGGTGCCTTCCATGATCATGGGAAACGTGAACTCACTACCAAATAACATCGATGAACTGGCTGCGCTGACGAAGAACCTTAAGACCTTCAGGGAGTGCAGTTTCCTGTGTCTTACTGAGCTGTGGCTAACAGCTAGCATCCCAGATGCTAACGTGGAGCTACCAGACTTCAGCACAGTCAGAGCGGACAGAGAAACAAGAGCCTGTGGGAAGTGCAAAGAAGGGGGACTCGCACTGTATGTGAACAAATGGTGGTGCATTCCTGGGCATGTGAAAATTAAAATCTTTAGCTGCTGCAGGGATATTGAACTCTTGGCTGTAAGTTTAAGTCCCTATTACTTCCCAGGGAGTTCAGCCATGCCATTGCTCTCATTGTTTACATTCCCCCGCTGACGCGGAGGCTGCGTTTGCCGTCATCCACAGCGCTGTGGCCAAACTTCAAGCACAGCATCCTGAGGCCCTTGTGCTAATCTCTGGGGACTTTAATCATGTCACTTTGGACAATACACTGACTGCTTTTCACCAGTAAGTGGACTGTAACACCAGGGGGAAGAGGACTATAGATCTGATGTATGCAAACGTGAAGAATGCATACAGAGCCACCCCCTGCCTGCACTGGGGAAAGCAGATCACAATCTGGTCCTGCTCAAAACTCACTACACACCAAGAGTGAGGAGACTACCAACAACCACACGCAAATTCAGGAAGTGGTCTCCTGAAGCCGAGTAGGCTCTGAAAGACTGCTTTGAGACCACAGACTGGGAAGCATTGCAGGGGTCTCACAACGAGAACATGGACGAGATGGTTGACTGCACCACAGACTATATTAACTTCTGTATGAACACTGTTGTTCCAGAAAAATCTGTACACTGCTTTGCTAACAACAAGTCCTGGATAACTAGAAGAAGAAGAAAAGGATGCAGAACAACAACATGAGGGCGGTGTGGGAGGGGATGAAGACCATCACTGGCTGCAGCTCCAAGAAGGGTGCCCTAATTGAGGGGGATGTGGGAAGGGCAAACCAGCTTAACCACTTCTTCAACAGGTTTGATCACCCCAACCCATTCAGACCTCTGAGCACAGCAGCCCCCACCCCGACCCTCCTACTCCCGCAAGCCATTACCAACAGAAATGAGGACCCCCCCCCCACCTCACACCACCCACAACAATTACAGCAGCTCAGGTCTGTAGTGAGCTGAAGAGGCTGGCCCCAGCAAAGCTGCAGGTCCGGATGGAGTATCACCACAACTACTGAAGGCCTGTGCGAGGGAGCTGGGACACCCCCTTCAGCGCATATTCAACCTGAGCTTGGGACAGGGGAGGGTGCCCCAGCTGAGGAAGACATCCTGCATTATTCCAGTCCTCAAGAAACTACATCCTGGTGAGCTGAATGACTTCAGGCCGGTCGCCCTGACGTCACACGTGATGAAGACCATGGAATGGCTGCTGCTCCATCACCTGAGGCCACAGATCCACCACGCTCTAGACCCTCTGCAGTTTGCTTACCGGGAGAAGACGGGAGTGGGGGATGCCATCATCTTCCTGCTCCATCAATCTCTCTCTCACCTGGACAGAGGCAGTGGTGCTGTGAAGATTACATTCTTGGACTTCTCCAGTGCCTTTAATACCATCCAGCCACTGCTCCTCAGGGACAAACTGACAGAGATGGGAGTTGAAACACACCTGGTGGCATGGATTACAGACTACCTGACTGGCAGACCTCAGTATGTGAAGCTGGGGGACTGCAGGTCCAACTGTATGGCCAGCAGCACAGGAGCACCGCAGGGAACTGTGCTTTCTACGGTCCTGTTCACCCTGTACACATCCGACTTTCAGTACAACTCAGAGCTCTGTCATGTACAGAAGTTCGCGGACAACACAGCCATAGTGGGCTGTATCAGGAGTGGACAAGAGGATGAGTACAGGAAACTGATCCAGGACTTCATCACATGGTGTGACTCCAACCACCTGCTCCTCAACACCACCAAGACCAGGGAGATGGTAGTGGATTTTAGGAGACCCAGGCCGTGTCCATAACCACTCATAATTAAAGGGGACTGTGTGGAGGTGGTTCACACCTACAAATACCTGGGAGTGCAGCTGGATGAGAAACTGGATTGGAATGCCAACACTGACGCTCTGTGCAGGACAGGACAGAGCTGACTGTACTTCCTCAGGCTGGCGTCCTTCAACGTCTGCAAAAAGCTGCTACAGATCTTCTACCAGTCTGTGGTAGCGAGTGCCCTACTGTATGCAGTAGTGCGCTGGGGGAGCATCTATCTATCTATCTAACAGGGTAGTCAGTCTGATTAAGAGAGGGAAGACACTGTGTAATATCTTTTCTGCAAGAATATCATCAGAGTTACAAAGAGCACACCAAATTAAACATCAGACAGGAGACATGTGTAATACGTTGTCTGACTATATATACAGTGCTTAACAAATTTATTAGATCAGATGACATAAAAACACAAATATTTTAGAAATCTACCAAAAACTTGTTTCAAACGGAAAATGGTATTGTTATTTATTAGGCAAATAACAAACGGGAACAACTAAATAGTCCTTATTTACATCTTAATATTTTGTATGGCCTCCATTAGGCCTGATAACAGCTTGCATTCTTGCTGGCATTGTTTTTATGTACTTTTCGAGTCTAGTCTCTTTTGTTATTGAGTTCCAAATAGTTTCTAGCTGTTCCCAGAAACTTGCTTAGGATGAAACCTTTGTGCGATCTATTCCTGAATTCAATATATCCCAGATCTGTTCAATAGGATTCAAGTCTGGACTTTGACTTGGTCTGTCGATCAGTTCCTGTACTCTAGATTGCTTCTTCCTCGTCAAGTAGTCTCTGCACAGCTTTGTAGTATGCTTGGGGTCAATGTCTCCTTGGTATATGAACCCAGAAATGACCAGGTTCAATCAAGAAGGGATTCCATGATATACCAAGATGTTGTGGTAGACCTTCTTGTTCATTATACCGTCAATTTTAACTAATTTGCCGATGCCATTTCCACATATGGAACCCCATACCATAATGGGTGCAATGCATATAGCATCAAAACATTCTCCAGCTTTCTGCGGACATGAACACGACGATGCTGACCGAAGAGTTCAACTTCGACTCGTCCGTCCAGAGTACCTTCTTCCATTCATCTACAGTTCAGTGTTTGTGCTCTGTGGCAAATTTTAGCCATTTTTGGATGTTTGCAGGACTTAATGATGGATTCTTAGCAGCTATTATTCCCTTGTTCCTTCAGTTGTCTGCTTATGGTCATTCTGAAGACTTTCTCAGATCCTTTCTCAGATGCTTTTTTGTAAAACAGGAAATGTGAAATGTGATCTGGCTTGTTATCTTCGCACAGTTTAAAAAACAGCATCCGTGATGGTAAAGGCAGCTTGCACATTTGTGAAGGCACCATTAAAGCTAAAAGACATATACAAGTTTTGGAGCAATATTTGCTGCCAAATAGCTGTTGGCTTTTTCAGGGAAGTCTGGTTTATTTCAGCATGACAATTGCAAACCACATTCTGCACGTATTAAAACAGCATGTCTCCATAGTAAACGAGTTTGGGTAGTAAACTGGCCTGGCCGACTTGTCACTGATTGAAAATGTTCGCTGCATTAAGAAACGTAAAATACAACAAAGGAGACCGTGAACTGTTGAGCAGCTGAAATCATACATCAAGCAAGAATGGGAAAACATTCAACTCTGCATTCCACTGATGCAAAAGAGTGGCAAACATGACCCTGGCCCAACTTTATGAAAGTTCCTGGTATCAAATTCTAAATGAGGATATAATTTTTCAAAAACAATGATATTTCTCAGTTTCAACATTTCATGCGTTGTCTTCGCACTATTTTCGCTTAAATTTGAAGTTTCAATGTTTTGCAAATCGTCATTCTGTTTCTAGTTGCATAAAGTGTCCCAAATTGGAAATGGGGTTGTGAGAAGCGTCCATAAAAGAAAAAGGTATGGTCAAGGCAGGCAAGTTCAGAACTGAAGAAGCCTCTTGGATGAGAGGCGAAACGTCTTCTAGAACCACAAGCAAGTCCAGTTACCATTTGGAAGCACTTAAAAGTACCATGACTTGGATGAATGAGAATCTTCAATGACAGCACCTTCCAACCTCACAGGCACTGACATCATTACAGAGAGACCGGATCATCACCATCTTGCCAGCGGATAAAGGAGGATGCACAGTACTGCTAAACACAGCTGACTACCATGCGAAGGTGACCAGTCTCCTCAGCTACAAAGCCACCTATGAAGCACTGAGGCGAGATCCCACCAGTAGCTACAAGAAGAAGATCATCAACAGCTTACAGCTACTGGAAAAAAGGAAAGCCATCGACCGACCACTATATTACCGTCTGTACCCCAAGGAAGCCACTCGTTGCATTTATGGACTCCCCAAAATACACAAGGAAGGAGCCATGCTCAGACCCATCGGCAGCAGCATCAACTTGGTTACTTACAACATTGCCAAACATCTAGCCAATGTCCTAGGGTACAGTGCATTTCTAACAGCCCTCCTGAACCAGAAGAAAAGGGCTTTTAAGTTAGGGGACAGAGATGAGCAGAAGAGAGTCCAGTGCAAGCTACAATGGAGGATCAGGCAGGCCAAGAAGGATTGTGGGAAGAAGCTGGAGGAGAAGCTGGCCCAGAACAATCCGTGGGACATGTGGAGAGGACTGAAGAACATCTCTGGATTTGGACAGAGCGCCAGAGGGACAGCTGATGGAGACCAGCGCTTGATGAATTAAACTGTTACTTCAACAGATTTGATTCACCCCGGTTCCTAAAATACCTCACGGCAAGGAATCGGCCCACTTCAGACCTGTTGCCCTGACCTCCCACCTCATGAACATCATGGAGAGGCTCCTCCTTGGCCACCTCCGCTCAGTGGTGAGCTCCACCCTGGATCCGCTGCAGTTTGCCTACAGGCCCAACATCAGGATAGAGGATGCCTTCATCTACCTACTGCAACGGCCACTCACACATCTGGAGACCGCTGGCTGCGCTGTGAGGGTCATGTTCTTTGACCTCTCCAGCGCTTTCAACACCATCAGACCAGCATTGCTGGGGGGAAAGCTGGAGGACGCGGGAGTGGATAGACATCTTGCTGCCTGGACCATCAGCTACCTCACTGACCATCTACAGTATGTGCGAATGCGCAACTGTGAGTCAGAGGTGGTAGCCTGCAGCATGGGAGCACCCCAGGGCAATGTCCTCTCACCTTACCTTTTCACCATCTACACCTCAGACTTTACCTACCTACCTCAACAATAAACTGGACTGGTCCCACAACACTGATGCCCTGTACAGGGGGGGCCAGAGTAGCCTCCACCTCCAGAGGAGACTGAGGTCCTTTGGTGTGTGCAGACCCCTGCTAAGGACTTTTTATGACTCTGTGGTAGCCTCTGCTATCCTCTGCGCTGTCGTCTGCAGGAAGTGCAGGAAGGAGCGCTACCGCAGGCCATTCATTCCCACCGCTGTCAGACTGTACAACTCAAATGTACAGTTATTATGTGCAATTAACTCTGTTCCTCTGTGATTACAAACATCCAAATACACTGCTACTCCAGATGCACTAATGCTGACTCTCTACTGACTCTAATCTAATCCTGGTGGGAGCAGCCTCTGCACACAGAAGTTGATATAGTCCAACATACAGTGTGTGAGACCACAATGTCATCCCTATGAGCATCACAAAGTACTTACCTTGCAGTTGTATCAAAACAGTCCTTCAATACAGTATCTTACTGTTTCTGGTGTCATGAAGGACTGAGAGGCATGATTAAAGACACCAGAAATAAGAAGCAGGGCATGACAGTATTGTGCCTGTAGCCTCGTAACTGGGTGGGTGACATCACAGGCCATATCGGCGTTTGCAGATGAGGAATATACACTGAACACGATAGCATGTGAGAATTCCTGTGGTAGATAGTATGGCCTCATGTTAACAGCAAACAGCTCAATGTCCTTACTGCAGAATTGTTTTTCAATAGTGATGAGCTTAGAGTTACACCCTCTACCATTAACAATATTGCCAACCGTACTCCCTTCCTCTGATGGCTCTCCTTTGTCATGTCTGCCCACATCAACTTGACACAGTCCAACGCAGCATTCCTGTAAGTGAACAGCATATTGCTACCTGTATTGCTCTGGTGCTGTGTGGGCGCTGCTGACTTCTCCTGCTGCTGCGGGGCTCTATCAGCTGATCCCCAGTGTAAACAATGGGGTCACGGCTATGTTCGGGATCCTCAATGTTGTCAACATTGAGCGAGAGCTGTTGTAACAGGCTGCCATTTGCCATCTTAAAGAGGCTAAATCAAACATTACAAAAATAAGGAATGAAATACATGGAATAAAAACAAGAAATGCAAAAAAGGTTTTGACAGAAAAACAGTATTATGAAGTTGGAGAGAAATCTGGGCCAATCTGATCACAACCAGGTTCATCTGCAACCTACTTACATACTTTTGGTGAGTAAACAACGGCAAACCATTAGGTATGTAAAGACATGGTCAGATGAGTCCAGTATGGCACTGAGGGACTGTTTTGACACCACCGACTGGGAAGTGTTGTGCAGTCCTCACGGGGAGGACATTGATAGTTTGACAACATGCATCTCGGACTACATTATCTTTTGTGTGGACAACACTGTGCCAACCAGAAAGGTACGGTGTTTCCCAAATAAACAAACTGAGTGTCCCCTGAACTGAAAACCATACTGAATGAGAAGAAAAGGGTTTTAAGTCTGGGGACAGAACTGAGTTGAAGAGGGTGCAGAGGGAGCTGAACAGAGAGATCAGGAAAGGCAAGGAGAGCTATAGGAGGAAGCTGGAGGAGCTGAACCTGTTTTATAACAGGTTTGATTCTACCCCCATTCCCTCCCCCATCCACGAGAGCCCAGACCAGACTGAGTTACCTCTCAGCATCCCCTCCCTTCCCCCCAGTGCATCCATGACACCAGCAACTCAGTCCTCACACCACTTCACCCCCCTCCAATCCACATCACAGACATCAAACCCAGCCCCCCTCCTCACCCAACAGGAGCCACCCCCCTGTCCCCCACCTGGCCTTCTACATTACAGCTAATCAGGTGAGGAAGGAGCTCAAGAGGACAAAGGTGAGGAAGGCTACTGGCCCTGATGGCATCAGCTCCTGACTGCTCATGGATTGTGCAGATGTTCAGCACATCTTCAACATGAGCCTCAGTCTGGAAAGAGTTCCTGCCCTGTGGAGAACTTCCTGTGTGGTTCCCATGCCAAAGACTGTTCATCCCAGGGAGCCCAACCACTTCAGGCCTGTAGCCTTAACTTCCCACCGGATGAAAACACTGGAGAGGATTATACTTAACGATCTCCGCCACCTGGTGTGCAGCGAGCTGGACCCCCTACAGTTTGCATACCGACCAGGCATTGGTGTGGAAGACGCTATCATCTACCTGCTCCATCGCTCTCTTTCCCACCTGGACTTCTCCAGTGCTTTCAACACAATCCAGCCATCACTGCTGAGGGGGAAGCTGGCAAGTGCCGGAGTAGACTGTCACCTGGCTGCATGGACTATTGACTACCTCACCAAACGGCCAACAGCATGTGAGGCTTCGCGACTGTGTGTCGGATGTGGCAGTTTGCAGCATCGGGGCTCCACAGAGTACTGTGCTCTCTCCTTTCCTCTTCACACTATACACATCGGACTTCAGACACAACAAAACCAGCTGCCACCTCCAGGAGTTCTCTGATGATACAGCCATCATTGGATGTGTTAAGCAGGGGAACGATTTGGAATACAGGGAAGTCATCACTAACTTTGTCGACTGGTGTGGACTAAGCCACCTGCAAGGCAGACAAGACCAAGGAGATGGTGATAGACTTCCGCAGGAAAGCACCACAGACTACATTGGTGTGCATCCAGGGATTTGACATTGAGATCGTGGAGGAGTACAAATACCTGGGTGTACACCTAAACAATAAACTGGACTGGTCCACTAAGACTAATGCCCTGTACAGGAAGGGCCAAAGTCGTCTTCATCTCCTGAGAAGACTGAAGTTCTTTGGAGTATGTAGGACATTACTGAGGACTTTCTATGACTGTGGTTGCATCTGCAGTCTTTTACACAGTGGTCTGCTGGGGCTACGGAAGCTCTGAGAGGGAACGAAAGAGGCTTAATAAACTGGTCAGGAGAGCTGGCTCTGTTCTGGACTGCCCTCTGGACACCACTGAGGATGTAGGTGAGAGGAGCATGTAAGCCAAACTGACATCCATCGTGGACAACCCCTCCCACCCTCTGCATGACACAGTGGGGGCCCTTAGCAGCTCCTTTAGTAACAGACTGTTGCATCCAGTGTGAAAGAAGGAACGCTACCACAGGTCCTTCATTCCATCAGATGTCAGATTATTCACCACTTAACATAAGACTGTGTTGATGTTGTTTGACAAATTACACTCATATCCATACATGTTGTGCAATACTACATATTTCCTTTTACATTTTGTGCAATATTGTATATAATATGTATAATATGTACATATATATAGTCTACTTTTTATTTATATATTTATTTATTTTCCCGAATGTTCTCTAAGTCTGCTGCTATTTTTCTTCCCACTGCTTTCACATGCTGCTGTAATGCCCAAATTTCCCTGGCTGGGGATAAATAAAGTTTTATCTTACCATATCTTCATACTTCTATTTTACAGACTAAAAATACAACAAGCAGACAACACTATCTACAATATAAGAAATAATCCCTCAGGAGAATGAGACAAGTCTAGAAATAATCCAACATCATAAAAAAAGCATCATAAATTACTATACTCCCAACCACAAATTAATATAGACATTCAGATTGAGTTATTTCTACCTTCATTTAATTTATGTCCTATTACTAACAAATGAAAAACTGACAGTTGAAATAAAAGAGGATTATACTCGGCAATTGGGAGACGAAAAGCAAATAAATCCCTGGACATGTTTTCAAGTCTGACATTCCACCATTTATGTTGGACCCAATAGTTACAAAACTGGGTGCTACAGAAGAGGGAAATTCCAATGAAGGATGCAATCATTTCTGTCATATCAAAAGACAGGAAAGGCAAACTAGATTGCGCTATTTGCCGGCCCATTAATGTATTAAATGTGGTGTGTAAATTATTCACTTCAATACTGTCCAGAATAATAGAAAATATTCTACCAAAACCCATCTATTAGACCTAACAGGTTTCATCATTATATAATAATATTTCTCAAGTACTTTCCTTTGGCAATATATTTTCTATTGTCTTTTGTATAAAATGTACAAATACAAAGTTTACTACTTATTTTGCATTTTCATATTTTGTATTTTGCATTTTTTATTTTCTATTGCCTCTGCTAGTTTTATTGATGCTGCCTGTAACACCAAATTTCCCCAGCTGGAGATGAAAAAAACTGATCTTTTCTTATCTGATGTAATTTCAGGAGGACAATGCATATTTTTAGACATATCAATATAGTGGCTGCCATCAATGCTATGTGAATTCACTTGCAGTAATAGTGATACTATGTACTAAGTACTGAAGGTGAAATGAATGCTTTTCCAAAATGATAAGAAAAAAAAATAGTCAAACATGACACACAAGTAATGTACACTGACTGCCTGCAGCCTTTTATGTAGTTTTGAGTGCTGATGTGAAGATAACATTAAAACTGTACTGTCAAATTCCAGTTGTGGACATCCTCTTAACTATTTCTGAATAAAAAGAAAATTGCACCAAAAGAGTTCTGACCTGTGGATATGCAGCTCCAGACACAGGGAAGACGGTGGGTCGGGGGACATGTTGCAGAGGGTGTCCCAGGTACTGGGGGGTGCAGACAGTGGGGAGATGGGCCTGGATGGTGGTGTAGGGGTGTAGGCCCTGGCTGTGGGGGTGAGCCATGGCCTGCCCAGGCATGGTGTGGGACTGGTAGATTGTGGAGCCCACCGAGATGACAGGTACAACAGCTGATGCAGTGACTGCAGCTGTGACTGTTGCCATCCCCTGAGACTCTATATTGGCTCCGCTGTCAAGGACACCACAGCTGGACTCTGGGGGCCTCCTGCCTGAGCCCCCGTTGGCTCCACAACGCCCAGAGGTCTCTCGCAGCTGGCCTGAGCCCCCACCAACTGACTGCTCATATAGCCAGTACCACTGGTGAGCCACCTCAAAGAGAACCTCAGGGTACACACCTCCACCCTTGGCTGCTTCCTCTACTGCCATGCAGGCCTTCTCCAGCATCACATTGTCCTGCAAAGAGAGTGATAGAGAGGGAATTGGGGGGACGAGAATGAGTGAATAGGTGATCAATCATGGATATAGATATGTGCTTCCAAAGGCAACTGGACTTGCTTGTGGTTCTAGAAGATGTTGCGCCTCTCATCCAAGAGGCTTCTTCAGTTCTAACTGACTGGTGGGAAATGTCAGGACAAAACACCCAGGCAAACAAGCAGAGCAATGCAGCGAGGAATGCACAGACTTGTACATTGGGAAAACAAAACAACCACTTCACAAGTGCATGGCACAACACAGGAGATCAAACACCTCAGGTCAAGTCTCAGCAGTCCACCTACATCTGAAGGACAAGAGACACTCATTTGAGGATAATAATGTACAAATTTTAGCCAGGGAAGACAGATAGTTTGAAAGAGGAGTGAAAGAAGCTATCCCTGGCAGCTCAACAGCCATTCACACCAGGACTCATGTGACCATGATGACTCATATGATAGCTGGGTGGGTCTATGATCCTGCAAGAGGATATATATCTGAGACTTATCATCGGTCGGTTAGAACTGAAGAAGCCTCTTGGATCAGAGGTGAAACATCTTCTAGGACGACAAGCAAGTCCAGTTACTAGAATAAATCATGCAATGTTTTCTTGACTTCATTATCAGCAGAATTTAGAAAGCTAAATACCTTTTTAGACTTTCATTGTTTTTAAGAACACTTCAGTAACAAAGTTGGCAATAACACATTGCTCTACGGTGCAGCAGAAGAGTGGAATAATTTGCCCACAAATGTGGAATTGAGTGTTTCACAGAGCACATTTAAAGTGGCCTTAAAGAAATGGTTACAAAGTACCATGTAACATTTTCAATTTGAGATTTAATCTTTCATGACCAAGAAAGCACTATTATTATTATCAGCTTTAGTTTATTTGTTTTACTTTCGCTCTTTTCTTTCACTAAACATCTACTCATTTCCCTGGTCACACCGCACACGTGTCATGGAGATCACACATCTCAACCCTTGGAAAGAAAGCTCAGAAGCTAATGTATTTCTAAAGGAAATGAAAAAAAAAATAATCCCGTGCCAAGTTCTTGTCAACTTTTACAGAGGAGTGATAGAAAGCAACAAACTGGCATGGGGGGTTTGTGGCTCAGGACAGGAAGGCTCTGCAGTGGGTGATTAAAAACAGTCAGAACATCATTGGTGCCAATCTTCTGAGGATCAGTGATATTAGTGACATGGGGTGCCTGAGTCCAAAGGAAACTAGACGACAATACCCACCCCTGCAACAGCCTGTTCGCCCTGCTGCCATCTAGTAAACTATGCAGAAGTTATCTGATACTGTACCACCAGACAAAGGGGCAGCTTCTTTCCTCCGGCTGTGAGACTCCTCAACCTATCCTCCACACTCTACTAAAAAGAATACTTCTTCATTTTATTTGTTGCATGAAGAGACTACTGTTTACATTTCATTGTGTATTAACCTCAAACCTTGTCAGTGTTGTACATGACAGTTACCCAGTAAATCTGATACTGAACTAGTCACCTGATGCATTAAAAAGTACCTTTAATAAAAAGCTAATTCCTTGCCATGTTGGAACCAAGCACACTAGTGTCACACCAAAATTAGCGTGTATATGCAAGTTTTCAAAATATGTAAAAACTCAATAGAGTCGGCGACTGACTCTTTTCCCATTGCCAGTGGCAAAGTTTGCCTTTCTGTTTTTTCTCTGACGCATGACATTTGATGTTACAACCATGACAGAAAACAGGGAATGATAGAAAGCTGCATAGAAGCCAGTGACAATATTGGAGATTCCTTTTTTATATCTTTTATGAGATGATGAAAATGAGATAGAAACAGAGTGTAATGAATTTAAAATTCTGTCTGTTATCAGGCAATATTTACACGCCAACGTCCAAACCTTTTAAAAATTTTAAATTGTTTATGTGGTTGCCTATTTGCACAGTTGCTATTTATTGTTCTTATTTGCACCTCCAATGTTGTTTGCACTGTTGTTTGCGCTGTTTGAACCTACCGCAGGTCCTTCATTCCATCAGCTGCCAGATTAATCAACTCCAGCATCACATCTTGTCATTTATGACAACATACGCTGATATCCTTTACATCCTGTGCAATATTACATATTTCCTTTTCATTTTGTACAATATTACATATTTTTTACTCTATATTCTATTCTTCTGAGCAATAGTATTAACACTATTATTATCACTGATCTAATTTTTTTCCCACAGTAATTGCAGCAATGCATATTTTTTAAATATTTTTTCTACATATTTTTTCTTTTTTGAATTTCTCTATCGCTGTTGCTATTTTTCTTTCCATCACATGCTGCTGTAATTCCCTAATTTCCACGGCTTGGGACGAAAGTTTGATCTGATCTTATCTTATCACACCAGAAAAGGGGCAGAAATTGGCGTCCACCTGGGACTATCACCACCAATCAGAGCTGGAGCAATAAATACCAGTGACTACTGCTGAGACATTTGATCCAGGAACGAAAGTCAATTGTACCCTTTCAAACTTAAAACAAAAGGTAGATGTTACTGGGTGTTGGTGGGCTTTTGTCCAGTATGAAAGAGTGTGAAACTAATTCAGAAGCATCTGGCATGCTCAGCAACATTGTAAACCCCCTCCCACATTACCTGCTCTTTGCACTGCACCAGCGCTCTCTGGATTTCATTAGGATTGAGGGCGTGAGCATGAGGCAGGCAGCTCAGGGCCAGCTCTGCCGCTGCTCTAACCATGTTGGGGTCCCTGGCCCTTGACGCTCGGTCAGCCAAGGATGCCACCTCTGGAGGGGTGAGGTGACCATCCCAACACTCCACTAAAATGTTGAGGGCAGCGCTGCCAATCTCCATGGCCTGGCCTGAGAGAAGGAAAGAAGACACAGCATGTGGGCAGGATGGAAAATGGCTGAGTAGGTTGAGGAAGGAAAGCAAAGAATGAAAACACTGGATTTGAACATCTGGGTCTTCATGTTGCTGTTTAACTCTTTCTCTCTGACACATACTCCCCCTCACCAGTGATCCAGGACACATGGGAGGAGTAGGTCCTGGACAGCCAGTTGGGTGAGACAAAGTTGTGGAGGCCAAGAGCATATAGGCCAATCTCAAAGGCACACAGGTGCAGGTTTCTGTGGGGCCCCTGGTGGCCGCCGCTGGCTGAGGGCTGGGTAAAAATAGAGGTGGAGGAGTTTCCTCCGGCTTTGATTAGCACCGTCTTGGCCAGCTCAAAGTAAAAATGGGCTGCTGCCTCTGATGGCTGGTTGGGCACGTGGGGCGCGTGGCACTCTGGACGTCGCCCTTTGTACCTGAACACAGTGAAATGTACAACATGTTAATTAGAATTCATCTTAGTTAGAATGAAGACACAAAAAGAGCTACTATAAATCACCTTTGTTTTCAAGAGGACCTGCCCAACAAAGCAGGCTGACATTTCCAGGCCTATCTGGTTCTACAACATACTGTATCTTTACCTGATCGCTGATCTACATTTTTAATGTTAAACTGTACAGTTCCCTGAATCCTGAATTATTGTTATTGTATTTTCTGTTGCCCTCTTGTCTATTATGTTATCTGTCTCTTGTTGTTGTTGTTAGATAAGCAGCATAAACACAGTTTTCTCTCCCTTTAAATGGCAGGTAAATAGCTAGCCATCAAACACAACAATTTACTGAAAGTATAAACGCAGCAGACAGTCAATTAGTATAATTTCCATCATATGCTAATTATTAAGTCACTTTCCAGATTACCTGCAAACAAATGTGTGCAGCTCTAAAAGCTGAATTGATGTGATCTGTGCTTGACATCTGACAACTGTATTTTAAAAATTCTGAAGATGTAGCTATCTTGACTGTTCTGAAATAGCCTTCTGAACAGTTAAATCACAAATCAGTTTGGTAGTTTAAAGTTGGTCTTCAAGCAATTAACATCACTGGTGGATAATGTGCAATGTGTCTCCTTAAATATACACTACTCACTCAAATGTTTGGAATTATGTGCAATATTGATGTTCTTCTTTTCTTCAAAAATAGCTATTTAAACGGAGATTTAAAAAACAGGATAATCAGCACTAAGCATATTATTTACATTTGAAATAGAACAATAATAGAACAGGAATTAAATAAAAGCATAGCGATGTTTGTGAACAAGAGATGGTGTGATCCAAAACACATTAGTGTAAAGGAGCAGCGCTGCGTGGTCTCGCACGTAATTGCGATAACTGTGTACATTTGCCGCTGACGCTACAGCAGCATGCAAGCTCCTACACACTGTGGTCTCACAACTGCAGACATCGCACCCCAAAGGCCTTCATCCTCATCTCTGGAGACTTCAGTTATGCTTTCCTGTCTTCAACTCTCCCCACCTTCACCCAGTATGTCAAATACCACACCAGAGACAATAAAACACTGGACTACAGTTCTTCAACCCTACCCCCACTGGGCTGATCTGATCACAACCTGGTTCATCTGCTACCAACTTACATACCCCTGGTGAGTAAACAACAGCCAACCACTAGGTATATGAGAAGATGGTCAGAGGAGTCCAGCATGGCACTGAGGGACTGTTTTGACACCACCGACTGGGAAGTGTTCCGCAGTCACGTGGAGGACATTGACAGTTTGACAACATGCATCACAGACTACATTAACTTCTGTGTGGACAACACTGTGCCTACCAGGAAGGTGCGGTGTTTCCCAAACAACAAACCCCGGGTTTCCCCTAAACTGAAAACCATACTGAACGAGAAGGAAAGGGTTTTTAAGTACTCACACCACTTCACCCTCTCCAATCCACATCACAGACTACTGACCCAGTCCCCCACCTCACCCAACAGGAGCAACCCCCCCTGCCCCCCTCTCGGCCTCTCCATAACAGCTGATCAGGTGAGGAAGGAGCTCAGGAGGACAAAGGCGAGGAAGGCTACTGGCCCTGATGGCATCAGCTCCAGACTGCTCAGGGACTGTGCAGATCAGCTCTGCAGGGACGTTCTGCATATATTCAACATGAGCCTCAATCTGCAGAGAGTTCCAACCCTGTGCAAAACTTCCTGTGTGGTGCCAGTGCCAAAGACTGTGTATCCCCGGGAGCCCAACCACAGCCTTAACTTCCCACCTGATGAAGACACTGGAAAGGATTATACTTTACCACCTTCGTCACCTGGTGAGCAGCCAGCTGGACCCCCTACAGCTCACATATCGACCAGGCATTGGTGTGGAAGACGCCATTGAACACCTGCTCCATCACTCTCTTTCCCACCTGGAGAGCACTGGGAGCACAGTGAGGATCATGTTTTTTGACTTCTCCAGTGCTTTTAACACAATCCAGCCATCACTGCTGAGGGGGAAGCTGGAACTAGCCAGAGTAGACTACATGCACCATCGACTACCTCGCCAACAGACCACAGTATGTGAGGCTTGGCGACTGTGTGTCGGATGTGGCAGTTTGCAGCACTGGGGCTCCACTGTGCTCTTTCCTTTCCTTTTTACAATATACACATCAGACTTCAGACACAACACAACCAGCTGCCACCTCCAGAAGTTCCCCGTTGATACAGCCATCTTTGGATGTGTATCACAGGGGAACAATTTGGAATACAGGGAAGTCATCACTAACTTCGTCGACTGGTGTGGATTGAATCACCTGCACATCAACACCAGCAAGTCTAGGAGATGGTGATAGACCCTTGCAGCAAAGCAAAACAGGCTACGCTGGTGTGCATCCAGGAAGGGCCAAAGTAGTCTCCATCTGCTGAGAAGACTGAGGTCCTTTGGAGTATGTAGGACATTACTGAAAACTTTTTATGACTCCGTGGTTGCATCTGCAATCTTTTACGCAGTGCTCTGCTGGGACTGTGGAAGCTCTGAGAGGGACAGGAAGAGACTTAACAAACTGGTCAGGAGGGCTGGTTCTGTCCTGGACTGCCCTCTGGACACCACTGAGGAATGTAGGTGAGAGGAGGATGTTAGCCAAGCTGACAATCATCATTGACAACCCCTCCCACTCAGCAGCTCCTTCAGTATCAGACTTTAAATTAACTGCTGCATCCAGTGCATAAGTGCATTCATTCCTACAGCTGTCAGTGTGTTCAACTCCAGTGTAGCTTAGCGTAGCACTAGTTTCCATATTCAGACTGTCTTTTGCACTGATGAATAATTTATTTTTTTTCATACACGAAATACCTTTCATACACCAATTACCTTGCAATAATTATTTTCTTTATTCACCCTCATTGACCATTCTACCTATCAGTTCATACTGGTATTCTACTGTGAAATATATATTTATTACTGCGCAATATCATAAAAGCTGTAGTCACCTTATCCACCGTTGTGCAATTTGTGTAAAATCTGTGAATTTCCATAGTATTTTTGGTTGTATATTTTTACGGCATTCTTCTTATAGTTCTTGGCGGCAATATATGTATTTTTTAATTGTGTTTCTTCTTCTTCATGTGTATAGGCAGTTTTTATTTTGTATTTTGTATTTCTCTATTTCTGTTGCTGTTTTTTCCAACTGCCATTACCTGCTGCTGTAATACCCAAATTTCCCCGGCTGGGGATTAATAAAGTCATTTTATCTTATCTTATCTTAAAGAACTTCCAATGTGAGTCAATGTACCCACAGTGTTGAATGACAGGGGAGAATAATGTTGTCACATTTTTTTCCTCTAAATAAGCTTCTTCTTTTGAATTTGTTTTCCAGTCCTGAAAAGCATAAACAACCCTAGATCATTAATGAACCACAACAGTGCAACTGGTCTCTAAATATTTTGGGAACCGGTTTTTCTTTAGGCCCTCTACTCAGTGGCTAGAATGAATATGTTTAAATAGTGATTTGTCAGTCCTCAGTATGTTCAACTGATACTCTGTGATCCAGTTCCAATAGTGTTAACCCCAGACTAACCTTCTATTCCTATTTTGAAGTTTGGAGACATGCTTTGCTAAAACAACATGCTTAAGCATTGTTGTGCACTTGATAAGGAAACAGGGACCGGTTTCTATTTAAATCTGCACAGAATTTTAAGCTCAGCTTTCAGTTTCTTTTACCAGGGATTGGTTATTTCTTGTATCATTATTTCACTTCTGCTCAGGGCAGCAAAAACAGAGCAGCACCCTCAGTCATCTGACTGCACCAAATCAAGCTTTTGTGGCAGGCAATTCCAAATGTTTTAACTGTAATGTAACTGCACATTGAAACTACAGCAACTACAGATAGAGTTGTGACTGAGCAGCTTGTACTGTTTGTGTTTTCTCCAACAAGTTTCTGATACTGGAGGAGATTGTTGGAGAGACAATGTTAAGGAAGATGAAGAAGGCCCAGTGGTACAACTGTAGTTTTTTTTCCAGCAACACACTTTTAGGAAATACATTTCCACCACAACTCTTCTGCGAGCCCTGCTCTCTAAAACAGTGCATGAAAAGAGTGATGAGACAAGGAGAAATAGAAGTTGCCTTGATGTGACTCCAGTTCTGTAAGTGCGTTCATAGGCCAACATCGCTCTTCCCGTTCAAAGTGTGCCTTTTCAGAATGGCCTGATTGTTTGGCCTCTGGTGTTCCTCCTTGCAGCTTTCTTAACAACTGCTTGCCCATCTACTTGACACTTGACACTACACTTCCTTGGGTGTGAAGTTGATCGGAGGGACAATCACACATACATATGTCCATACAGACAGAGATTTCTTCGTATATAGTTAAATACCCTGCAGGGAGTTCACTGCTGGCAAGTCAGCAGATCCTAACTGATGAAGAATCACTCACAATTACACTAAGCAGCATTTGTTCTGAACTCATCTTTTTAAATTTATTATTAATCCAGCTAGTGTGTTTTCTACTTGTCTTAGAGGCCTGATGAGGAAGAGGTCTACTGGTTTACCTGCTGGTGTCGGTGCTCTTGGCCCTGGCCCCACCTCCTGCTCTGCGAGAGCCGCTGGAAGAGGATGATCCCAGCGAATCAGATGATGAACTGCTGATGCTGTCACTGTCCTGGCCCCGTCCCCAAGAAGTTGCTGCCCAGCCCCCCCGGAGCGGCCGCCGGCTGAGAGTTGGGGAGCTGTCTGAGGTCGTTTCCGGAGCACTGCTGTCGATACTCGCCATACCTGTTCGAACAACATGCACATCACATTCACATCACTCTTATGTGTGTTGAGTAATTCTGGACCTCAAGCTGTTTCAGTTAATTGTACAAACCCCAATTCCAAAAAAGTTGGGTCACTGTGTAAAATGTAATTAAAACAGAATGTGATAATTTGCTAATGCTTTTTGACATATACTCAATTTAAAAAGTACAAAGGGACAGGGGGCAACAAAAGACTGGGAAAGTTGTGGAATGCTCAAAAAACACCTTTTTCGAAAACTCCAAAGGTAAACTGGTAAATTGGAAACAGATAGATAGCACCATGTTTGGGTATGAAAGGGCCATCCTCGAAAGGCTTAGTTGTTCTCAAGAAAGGATAGGGTGAGGTTCACTGTTTTGCGAAGCACATGATTGAATAAACACAATACAATTGCAATTCGATTGCAAATTACTGCATTCCGCTTTTATTTACATGATACTTGTATACACTCACCAGCCACTTTATTAGGTACACCTTGCTAGTACCGGGTTGGACCCCCTTTTGCCTTCAGAACTTTATCCTTCGTGGCATAGATTCAACAAGGTACTGGAAACATCTCTCAGAGAGTTTGGTCCATATTGACATGATAGCATCACGCAGTTGCTGCAGATTTGTGGGCTGCACATCCATGATGCGAATCTCCCGTTCCACCACATCCCAAAGGAGCTCTATTGGATTGATATCTGGTGACTGTGGACTCATTGTCATGCTCAAGAAACCGATCTGAGATGATTCGAGCTTTATGACATGGTGCGTTATCCTGCCGTAAGTAGCCACAGAAGATGGGTACACTGTGGTCATAAAGGGACGGACATGGTCAGCAACAATACTCAGGTAGGCTGTGGCATTGAAACGATGCTCAATTGGTACTAAGGGTGCCAAGAAAATATCCCCCACACCATTACACCACCACCAGCAGCCTGAACCGCTGATACAAGGCAGGATGGATCCATGCTTTAATGTTGTTGACGCCAAATTCTGACCCTACCATCTGAATGTCGCAGCAGAAATCGAGAGTAATCAGACCAGGCAACGTTTTTCCAATCTTCTATTGTCCAATTTTGGTGAGCCTGTAGGAATTGTAGCCTCTGTTTCCTGTTCTTAGCTGACAGGAGTGGCACGCGGTGTGGTCTTCTGCTGCTGTAGCCCATTTGCCTCAAGGTTCTACGTGTTGTGTGTTCAGAGATGCTCTTCTGCATACCTCGGTTGTAACGAGTGTTATTTGAGTTACTGTTGCCTTTCTATCAGCTCGAACCAGTCTGGCCATTCTCCTCTGGCATCAACAAGGCATTTTCACAGACAGAACTGCCGCTCACTAGATATTTTCTCTTTTTCAGACCATTCTCTGTAAACCCTAGAGATGGTTGTGCGTGAAAATCCCAGTAGATCAGCAGTTTCTGAAATACTCAGACCAGCTCATCTGGCACCAACAACCATGCCACGTTCAAAGTCACTTAAATCACCTTTCTTCCCCATTCCGATGCTCGGTTTGAACTGCAGCAGATCGTCTTAACCATGTCTACATGCCTAAATGCATTGAGTTGCTGCCATGTGATTGGCTGATTAGAAATTTGTGTTAACAAGCAGTTGGACAGGTGGACCTAATAAAGTGGCCGGTGAGTGTACATTTATATATGTATATATATATTAATGTGTGTGTGTGTGTGTGTGAAAACAGCACTGTCTGTCTTACAATTAGGTCACAATGATTCTCTGAAAGAGCAGAGGTAGTGTTAAGTCTGTCTTCTGTGTAAAAAATATAGACATTAAGTGTTTACCGGTGTGTTTCTTCTTCTGCCGGACAGGTGAGCCCCAGCAACGTTGGCTGTATCCACATCGCGCCCCCAGTGCCAGCCGACTGGGCACTGTGGCCTCCAGCTTAAATGGAGCCATTTCATTCTGCTGTTCACTTGATGAAGGAGGCCCATCTGATACTGCAAGGAAGAAAAATAGACATATATGTCTAGAAAGAATACTGTGTTACCATAAAGTGATTATTTAATGTATGGTAGCACAGGATATCTAGGTTTCAGAAATGTAAATCAAATAAAAAATCTGAAGTTCTCACTGACTGCTACTGGAACACAGCAATCTTGACCATCAAGTGATACTAACAAAATTAAAGAGAGAAGATCCGGTCAGCCCTCTTCACGCCTCTCTTGTTACCTGTCAATTTTCCGTTGATTTTACCAGGGTTTTTTTAAAAGCACTTCATGCACTGGCTCCAATTCATTTTACCACTGCTGCTCCCCAATTAGACATCCACAGATCCTTAGCCAGGACTCTTCTGACCGCTCCTAAATTCTGGTTCAAGATGAAAGGTAGGCAGGCTTCTGTAATCCAGACTGCTCAGCTCTGGAACTCCCTGCCTGAGGATCTGAAGCCTGAGGATCTCTTTAAATTTGCTTTTAATCTATGTTATCCCTGTTATTTTCCCTCTTATAATATGCTTCTAATATGTCTAATATGCCATCTGCTATATTTGTTAATTTAAGTCTTTTTTTTCTTGTATTGTTGGGTATCTTTTCCTATTTAATTCTTTCTTGTGTAATTTTATGTAATGAAGGTGCTTTATAAATACAGTTAACTACCTGTATGTTTTTAACCAAAGACTGAACATGCACTGTAAAGACATATATTGCTCTATGGTGAAAACATAACAAGTCTAATTACTATTTTCTTTAAATATGAAGCTGGTGTGGATACAGTACAAATAAAACCCTAATTCCAAAGAAAGTTGTGTTGCTGTGTTAAACATAAATTAAATAGAATGTGATAATTTGCTAATCTCCTAATATATGCTTATTCTGAATTTGATGCCATTTGAGACAGGGGTAAGAAAGGACTGGGCAAGTTGTGGAATGCTCAAAAAAACCCACTTGTTTAAAACATTCACCGAATAAACTGGTGATAGTATCATGATTGGGTATGAAAGGGGCTTGGAAAAGGAAAGGAGAAACAGCCTCTACAGGCTAAGTTGGTCACAAGCAAGGATGGGGCAAGATTCACCACTTCATGAAACACATATATGATCGTTTAAATAACACTACTGCATGGAGTCAGGAACTCTTTGGACTACCACTGTCAGTAAATACAGTTCATTAGCAAATTTCTGCATTCTGTTTTTATTTACATTTCACACAGCTTCCCAACTTGTTTGTAATGTGGGTTGTAAGACATGCTACCCAGAGAATTGGTGGGCATTCTCACCATGCTCCCTGGTCTCAGCTGTATTCTCCCCTGCTGAACTGTTCTGCACTGGGTGTTGTTCAGCCTGATGAGCCACTTCTTCACCAGCCAGTGCTACAGCAGAGGAGGAACTGGAAGAAGAGGCCGCCATAGTGGTTGCAGATGAAGATGAGGGTGTATGTTTGGAGACACCCCCTGTGGCCCCACTCACCCCACTGTGGCTGGTGGCAGTATGTTTGGATGGGCTGCGCTGGCTGCCAGCTGCTGGCTTGCTGGAGTAGAAGGAGCTCAGGGTCTGGGGCTTGTGGGTCTGACTCTCTCTGTCCAACAACTTATCCAGTATCTGAAGATGGGACAAGGGAGAGAGAGCGAAAGAAAGATACACAGGAAAGTGAGAACATAGGGATCATCTATTCAGTTCTCAAACAATATATCTAAGTGCAAGTCCACCTTGCTCATCTTCTTTGCAAAGAGTAAATAGCTCATGGTACCAGTGCTATGTGTCTTGTGTTGAATATTGTTAACCTCCCAGTATCTGGGAGATTATTTTAATTTCTTTCCAGATAAGATAAATTACACATTAATTAACACAAGGAGCTCACAAATTCTATGACTCATAGTCTGTCAACACTAAAGTAGAGAGTTTGTAAATATTGTAAAGTATAAATACTAAAAACAGCAAAAAATGCAGCATTTTCCAGGCACTGTCTTAGTCTCATCCTTTTCTAAAGCCAGTGGGCACCTCTGCTACAGCAGGAAGAAAACACAGGCAAAAAATCTGACTGCTTTGCTACTGGACAAATACATCTCATAGTTATCAAGCATACCAGTCATATCTGAAATGTGTGCCATTTTCTTATCAAATGGTCAAAATGATCAGATCAGTGATTGATGGCTACCTTTTTGAGCTTGCTCTGGTCATCCTTATAGGTGATCATGAGAGCCAGAGCCAGGTCACCTTTCACTCTTCTAGTGCCTTCACACAGCAGAGGATGCTCCGCTTCACTTACTGTTGTCTTCATGCCTACAGACAAAGAGGGTGGAGACAAGAGGAAAAGTTACAGCAAGAAGTGAGGGGGAGTTAGGATAAGGCACATCGGATAGTATACACAAAGTTAGAGGATGTGAGAGAAATGGTGAAAAGAGAAAAAGGGATACTGGGAAACTGAAAAGAAAAGGTGACTGAATGTGATCCAAACAGATATGAATCGGAAAAATGAAAGAGGACAAGAAAAAATTTACCAAGCGCAGCAACAGCAGCCTCGAAGCCCAGCTCCTCATCACCAGGCATCTCATTATTACGGTTGCGGCTTGGTGGACGGGAACCAGTTGGGGACACAACTGCACAAACAATATGGAGAAAAGTGAAAGGGATGTTACCTCTTGAAGTTCCCATTTAAAATGTCTTAATTCAGGACTTAAAAAATAATAGTGCAAGTGAGTTGGCACTTGCACAAAATCAGGCAGGCAGTATATTCCTAAGAGTAGGAGCATTACACTGAAAAAAACAACAAACAATTTAACAAAATCACAATTCCTTCATTTAGGATAAGCAAATCTTAGATTGTTGTATCAAAAGATAACTAATCTTGTGAAACATTATTTGCATTAGGTTATACAACTTGTTTGGGACATCCTAGTGGTTCAGATATATACCAAATAACCACAATGTCTTTGCTGCCTTTCAGGCCCATCTCTGCCCCTATATTTCCAGTCTGCTTCTAAACTGTCAAAAAAAGGCAAAAATGCCATGAAACATACTCTAAATTGAAAAACAAACAAATAAAAATGATAAAACTTTAAGGTATCTTGAGCTGACAAGAGAAGAGAAAGAAAGAGATAGATAAAAACAAATGGCTGTGTATATTTTTATTTGTATCAGACCAATCTTAAAATTAGGCAAGACAAAACAACACTGCAAGTATCTTTTTTGTTAAAGTTATTAACAGGAACAGTCTTCACTGCAAAAAAATCACAAATCCAAGTATGTAGAGTTCAAAATTTTAAATCTTATACTTAAAATGTCCAACGATCAAACAATAATTGGTGCTTACCTGGGGTACACAGTACATCAAAGATAAAGCTAGCCAACATGAGAGGCAGCACAGGTCGGTAATCACAGAAGTTTCCATCTCGGAGCTGCTCGGCTCTCTCTCGGATGGCTGACATCTCCACTAGACCCAGAGGAATCTTCTTCAACAGAGCCACCACCTCTGACTCCTGGTAGGCCAGTTTCACCTGGTCAACACACACACCCACAGTCAGTATATGTGTGATACACATTAACATCTGAATGTTCTGTAAGAGTGTACACTCATAGTTTGGATACACAATATACATTAGACATACATGGAGCTTACACAGGCATAGGGAAGCCCATCTTAAAATGACAACCCTTTATCTATCTACATTTATAGCAAGTGGCAAACAGTATAATTCCTTATATGTGGGTATGAAAATGAATTTAATATGGGCAGGCCACATCCTTCCCCAGTTGATCTCACCGTATAAACTTGAAACCTTTGGAACACATGACTAGCATGACTCAATTAGAAATTACCATTTGTGACTTGGTAGCTACAGAGAGGGAAGCAGTTAACGAAGTTAGCATAATCCATCAAAAGCCTGGATGACACTTTTGCCATGGCAATCTGCATGTATCACAGCATGTTTCTTTTTTGTTTACTTTTTAGCACTAATTTATTTCTGTGTTTGATGTGCTCTCCATTCCTACCCTGGCACCAAAATGATGGTTAGTAGTATCCCTAGATAGATAAAATCATCAATCATTAAGCACAATCAAAGACTCCTGAGGCCATATAATTGCATTGTGAGGTAAAACTCTCTCCACAAATGGACAACCACCCTACAGTAGCCAGTAGATCCTTCCTTCTAATGCTAATGACGTTCAACAAGACATTCAGAAAAACTTTCCGGCTTGATGAAAAGTGGAGAAAAAGTAGTTGACCAGTAGATTTCCCTGTGTTTAACAGTTCCTCCCGACTGTATTGTATCAGAGTGGGACAGCACAAAATGCAACAAACAAACAAAAACAAAGCAAGTACGAGAGAGTGCAGCACCAACGCCATATGGTATAACCTTTTAGGATGCTTGGCATACATATGATTTAATTTTCCTTAATTTCCTTCATTTTTAACTGGATATCATGTGACAAAGAATGCATTAAAACCACAGTGGTTTATAGCATGATCAACTGATAACAGATAAAATACATTTAACTCTATAACCATTCAATACAATTAACTTTCTCAATGATTTTTAAGTACCTGTGTATACAAAGTATGTGTATGTATTTATGTGAGATTGAGAGACCTCCAGAGCTTTGGTAGATGCCGGTGGTCTCTGGAGTTCAAGGGAGAACATGCCGGTGCTGAAGGCCAGGTTGTGTAGCTCCAATCGTTCACTGAGAACAGTGAGGAGGAAGGCGGCTTTTGACAGCGTGTTAGTGGCTACCTGCGTCTGACGGCTGGTTGACACCTTGCTCTTCTTACCCTAAATCCAACAATCAGGGAAAAAATCATGTTAGAACATTAAATAAAACTACTTTTGACAAGCAGATTCACACTGACTGTTATATTTATTGCTCATTCACAAATTGGCACAGTAACAATTTGGCAGAGTAACAATGCCAATATCAAGCAGAATTTGATGGCTTTCCTTCATGAAGAAAGGCTCAATGCTCGACTACATAATTCAAGATGCTGACTGGACATAGGAGAATATGTTTCAGGGTGCTGGGACTTGTCACTGTATCTACCTTAGTCTGTGGTTGCTCCACTTTCAGGTCGGGAGGGTTGGCTAACAGGTCTCTAGCCAGCTCCACAGCCAGTCGGCAGGCCTCATTACTGTAGCCATGAGCATGAAGAGCCTCGGCACATGCAAACAGCACCTGCGCACGCACACATATCGAAACACAATTCAGATCAGGAAAAAGAGCACTAGGGTTTTGACATCTGTGCTTCTGAGTCTGGAAATATTTTTGTCCAGTGGCATTAGGTCCAGTTAGATACATGTTACATGTGGTAACAGCCAGTACAGTTAACTATGGCAGATCCCATAATTTTGGGGGCAGCAAAACAAACTCAGGCAATAACTGGTCTTTTTCCATCATTCTGTGATCAACTATGATCTGATTTTATGCAGCACATGGCATGAGTCTGTAAACAGCAGGGCACATTTAAAGGAGTTAGTTAGTTACAGTGCAGAGAAGGTGGTGGTGTGTAGCCTGTTACCTTCAGTTCTTCATCTATCAGGTCACTATGGCTGTTCCTTGTTCCATTACTCCCTACAATGTTTCAAACTGATCTGCTATCAAAAAAGGCCAAAACTGACTCTCGTCTGCTTTTGTAGATGCATTTTTGATCAACAAAAGTCGTTGTCAAACTCACAGACACAGACATTGCATTCCAACTGACTACTTCATGCATGAGGTCAACTAATGTTTGGCCAGTTTAAATGAATTTTAAAGTGAATGCTGGGTTTGCATTAGCAGTAATGTAATATGGCATGTTTTCAGGAATGTCACCACAGATTGTAATACTGCAAATATATAAATATTGCTGTTCTTTCATTAGTGGGTCATAGGCCCAATCACAATTGTGTTACCTCATTTCATGATAGTGACTTAACAGACAATTATTTAAATGGAAATCTTCAAGATTCTAACTTTAATTAGTGGCATGAGGTAATGCACGAGCCACTCGCCTCTATAGCTCATAGAGCTATAGAGCCGCATAGCTCGAGCCACTATTGTAATCTCCCGCGTTTTTTCTTCTTATTTTTCATATTCCGCCAGAATTTCGATGCGTAACTAGTCCCGCAGCTTTGAGAAAACCCTCGCAAAAAAACGTGCGGCTCGATCGGGAATGGTGTGCTATGTACTTATGACAGGATTCGTGAATAATTCGCAAAGTTATTCGCAAAAAACTGCGAAAAGTTTCCCATAAGAAATAAATGGGAAATTTCCTCAAATTTCAGCCTTTTCAAGTTTCTGCTGCCTCGCCATACTTTCTCCTAGAGACTTGATTCAAACGTAGATAATTTTGTCGGCTCAAAATGAACCTCGGCTCACTTTTTGATATCTCTTAGGGTTTTCGATTCCTGACCATCTGAAGACCATAAAGTTTCTCAAAAAATGCTCAGAATTTCTGCCCCTAGAGTGGGTGATGTCATCAACTAGAGTGCGAGAGGCAGTGAGAAATCGCCTGAATTTTTTTTAAAAAATTGCCATAAAGTCCAAAGGGTGAATAGGAGACACAGAATTTTTGGATCCTTTTGTAGACAAACGTCTCTTCTCGCCTCTAGCTAGCATTAACTAGTGCTACTGATAATTAACGCTAGCTAGCTATGGCTATAACTAGCGCTAGCTAGCTACCGATAACTAGTGCTAGCTTCTATGCAAGAACATGAACAGGAGTCAGGTCATAACTTATATGTATAGCCATGAAAAAAGCCACATTCAGAGCTAAAAGCAGCAACTCCAGCCCCCTTCACTCTCTACAATAGTACAGAAAAAAAATGGGAAAAAAATGAAGCTGCACTGCAATTAGCCACCACATTCTCTGGTTTAAATAGCCCATTTATATTATTTTATATTAGGCCTATTATATTAATATTCTATATTAATTTTTAAACTTTTTGCCATACATGTAGACATGCTGCTTTGCAATAAAGTTGAAGTGGCCCCTTCATTTTTTTTCCAGAGCTGTAAATGCACACACACATGATCTTTATGAAGCAACACATTTTTACATACACATTTAGCCATTTAATATGGTATTAAGATAGTAACATACCATTTAAAGACTTTGGTCCTACTTAATACAGGCTGTATCTAATGAAAATATTTTTTAGGTTATCTGTCTCAACCAATAATGACTTGTTTTTCTTTTTTTTTTTTTGAAAAGTATCAGAAAGTATTGAAATACATGTGGGTATCATGACAACACTAGTAGATATTGATATATATACCACGGTTTGATAATCACTAATTTTATTGAAATATGCCAATACATCTGATGGCTACAGACACTTCCCTGTTGAGACATGGCAGGGGAGTCTCTCCCATTAACTGCCATTAATTAAAAGTATGCATATTGTCCCTTGAAGTCACCTTTAATTATGTTTTAACTAGTTAAACAAGGGAGAGATATCTTGAACTGAAATTGTGACTACTGAATGTTTAGTATAGATCAGTGTTTCTTAATCCTGGTCCTGGAGTACCACTGCCCTGCATGTTTTAGATGTTCCGTGCTCCAACACACCTGATTCAAATGCTCAGCTCGTTACTGGGCTCTGCTGAGGCCTGATAACGAGCCATTCATTTGAATCAGGTGTGCTGGAGCAGGGATACATCTAAAACATACAGGGCAGTGGTAGTCCAGGACCAGGCTTGAGAAACAGTGGTATGGATAACACCAGCAGCCCCCTCGTGCCACTGTCAAAATTTCGGCGGCGCCGGAATTGTCTAGTTTTGGATTTGTAATCCTATCCATCACATAAAATTAGCTGTGATCTCACTTATGCACTACTCTGTGATTTGTGCAGAATCATTATGTAGTAAGTCCATGACAGCTCATGGCTGCCTATTTTTAGTGCTCACCCACACAGATATTGCAACAATCAAATTACAGTACTGACATTGACAGTCTGTACCAAACCACCCGCTGGAAAACACCAATATAGGTGGCACTGTCACAGCAGAAAGACAAATGAAAATTTCCTCTTTTGGTAATAAGAATTTTGACGAAATTATTTGAAGCTGTGTTATAAAAAGAGATGTTTTATTTTCAATGACATGACCTTTATGGATGAGGTCCCAGTGTACTTGAAGATTTGGCTGTGAACAAAGTAACCAACACAACAATTTGTCTTCCTTCCTTACCTCCATATGCCCCTCTTGCTCCAGTGGTTTCATGCCTGCGAAGATGTCTGGCTCCTCATCCTGGTGGTTGTCACCCAACTGTCTGTCTCCTCCCTCCTCTGAGGCAACGCTCAGGTAGTATGCCTGATAGTCATCCTCACCCACACCCTCACCTCCTGCAGCTCCACCTGCTGCCTCTGCTCCTGGGTTAGCTAGTCCACCTGCAGGTGCTGCCCTGATCCCTGCTGTTGCTCCAGCAGATGCTGCTACTCTACAGCCTTGCATTGGCTTGGCAGACATTTCATTGACACCTGATCTTGCCGTAGTCGTGGAGGTGGAAGGCTGGTTACTACCAGCTGAGTCTACATCTTCATCTCTGTTCTGGACAGGCTCCACCTTCAGCACTGTTTCCTTGTCTGAAGTGCTGGGCATGTCCATAGCAACCACCACTGTTTCTTTGGAAGGGAAGCAGGGTGGAGCAGGGTCTGCAACAGGAAGTGCAGCTGAGGCATGGCTGACACGCTTTGTTTCAAACATCTTGCTCCCCCCACTGCTGCTGCTGTATTTGCGTGAGTCTCGAAGCAGTGGGCTCGGGGAGGGCAGCATCTCTGGTGGTGGGGGGAGAAACTCAAAAGTGTTGCTGGCCTCAGCCCCCAGCGCCAGACTGCAGCCATCGTCCAGGCTGAGCTCAGCCAGGTCTGGTTCCAGGGAGCTATCCTCACTGCTGGTTCTTCTCTTGGCACTGGCATGCTTTCCACCTCCTAACCCTCCACTTCCTCCAGGACCTCCTACAGATGCTCCCTTCCCACCTCCCTGTGTCAGTTTCAGCTTCCCACCAGGGGAAGGGGCCGGCCCTTTGTACATGCATTTGCCTCCTCCATCCTCCAGGGACAGAGAGACACTCCCACCTAGACGGACCAGCATCCCTCCCCCTCCACTCACTGACAGACCCTTCCTCTTGGTTAGCATGGTCTCCTTTGGTCGCACTGCCACCTCCTGTTGGCACGAGTGACCACTTCCTCTTCCTTTATAATCTCCCCCAGCTCCACCTTCAACTTTTGCCCCTCCCCCTGGTTCAGAAGGTTCTCCAACCCCTCCTGCAGCTGCTTTGACTCCTCTTTGGAGCTGTACTGCCCTAGACCAGCAGAATGTGGCACTCTTTTTATCAGCACTACAGTAAGTGATTCCGTCCAGTGGGTAGGCCACCTCCCAGTTGAAATAGCAGGACTCCACAGCTGGCTTGAAGCCCTGGAACAGCTTGTCCAGGGACTTGCGGTGTTGCCCCCGCTTAACTATTTCTATAACTTTCAGGTGCCACTGCTTCAGCTGGCCAGCCAGTTCAAGACGCCTGGAAGACAGCATACATAATATATTTTTAACTTGAGTCCTTACTTAATATAAAAAGTGAAAATGTCCTGATATTACATAACTTTCCCACGGGATTTATCATAATTCATGATTAAGTTGTTTGACAGTTTAACCAGTGCGGAGCCTGGTGCTAATGGTCTGACCTGCAGGGGCTCATAGTGGGGTCTAGCACTGCCAATCTCCATAGCACCACCATCTCATCACACATGCTGGCACAGGCATGAGCTGCCACTTCGGACTGGCCGTTGCTGCGCCCAGTGTGGCCACTGGCACTGCTGTGGGATGCTGAGGTCCGAACACTATACCACCAGCTGATAATCTGAACACACAGTCAGACAACTCAGTGAGCAATGTGTCAATCTCTTTTTACGGAGATTGTATATGTGTGTGTGTGTGTGTGTGTGTGTATGTATACACAGACAAACATATATATATATATATATATATATACATATACATATATACATGTATACATATATATGTATACGTATATATATGTATACGTATATACACACACACACATATATACATATACATATGTATACATACATACATACATACATATGTATACATACATATATATATCTGCACACGCTGTACATTATATACTCTGGAACACTGCCAGCAAACAATTTATTTTGTTTATTTATAAGACTAAAAAAAAAATCTAAGAGCTTGTGAAACAAATCAAACACACTGCTAGTATACAGTACAGGGGCTACACCATCACATTATCACCTCTTGAAGAAAATAGTGGCATTACGAGACAGCACGGGCTAGTAAGCTAATGTCAGAAGATATCTCTGCAACACAATACATAGATGACTCTGACATGACGTCAAACCTGTTATTTACTCACATTCTGCTGAAATTTTTCATTCATTTTGGAAAATTTGCACCTTTAATAAGTGGCATATGGTCCGGCCCATGCTGACTTGCAATTTGGGGCCAGATCCAGATCCACCCCATACTTGGAAGGTAATTGGTGGACTCAAAATTAGTGCGTGGCATTGTAAACAATATTAAAAGGATTCAAATCAGGATATGGTAAAATAAAGTGTCTGGGACATCTTCAGTTTTGGTTGTGGGAGCATTTGCAATATCTTCTGACAGTCAATTTCCAATTCAATTTAAAAATCACAACAGAGATTTGCAAAATGCATTGAAATTCTACATATAAGAATTGTTGAATGGAACACCTTTTAATTTTCCAACTACAACAACACACACATGTTCATGTCTGTAGTTTTTAATCAGTGGTTAACTTTCAGCAGTTGGAACTTGTGTCATGTTGAGGATGTACCTGTTCGTAAGTGAGGCACTGCTCAGTGAGGATCTCAAGCAATGGGGCAGCATTGCTGTCTCGTCTCTTGAACATCTCTCTGACAATGGACAAAAGGTTCCAGATGCCTTCTGGCTCTCGACCCCTCAGAGGTCGCAGCAGACACGCCCATTCAGCAGCAGCCGGTGGCTCAGTGGATGACAAGTACATGGAGTTTACATCACTGCAGTAACACACACAGAACAAATTTTAGCGACACTGAGGTACATCGGTGAGGAAGAAAGAGTAAAAGTGAAAAATAAAGTAAAAATAAAGTCAGAATAAATCACACTTACGGTGCTGATTAAAATGATGAAATATGTCACCTGACGGTAGTATGAGGGTGTAGCTTTTTTTTTTTCTTAATAGTTTCTAGACAACAATGGAGCTCTACAACCTCAACACAGAGGTACAATCTATATTGTGCTCTGGACACAGAGACAGTACTAGTTGTAATTATTAGGATGACAAGTATTCCTTTAGCCTTCCTTCAATGTGAAAGGATACAATTCAGACTTAAGAATATGTTCTAGAAATGTCCCATGGTCCTATTAACAGCTTGCCAGTGTGACTTTTTTTTCTGGACGTGTTTTCAAACAAAAAGCTGACATGTAAAATTGTGTGCGTGTATGTGTGAAAAGGAAGATGTGTTTTAGTATGGCCCTGAAGATTAGAATATGTCAGGTAAAGCCTTTAAGAAACGTTTTAAGGACATTTTTTGAGAAATGTGTACCTGAAGACAACAGGTGAAGGCCCACAGAACTTGTGCAGAGTCTTTTTGATGTTGTCGCTGAGAGTTGACTCATCCAAGTACCAGGTACTCTGGTCAGATGCTGAAGGGCCTGCTGTGGGGTCTAGACACACATATACACACAGACACGTCCACACCCACACACCCAAATGCAAGGATGCAAACACGGACACACAGACAGACACGCAAGAACACCATACAGTGATCATTTGACCTTTCAGAGGCAACTAGAGAAAATCTGGTCTGCATGATAGAAGTCTAGAAATTGTTGACTGTTTTATTTTAATTTAAGAACTTTTCTATTCCTGTTTTACAATGCTGCAAGTGAATAGACCTAGACAGTGGTGTAGTGTAGGGACACAGGTACAGGGCATACACCTACTTGTTTTTCAGACAGCAATGTGTATGCCTATTTCTAAATCATCTCTAATGTGCATTGCTCAGTAGTGTACTGCATGTCATTTCTTTTCCCTCGGATATCGATATCATGACTTGCCCTACAATGACCCAGAGTGGCTATTGCTTGTTGCCTTCATTGGTTGGGTTGGTTAGGATTAGGAATGAGGAGGTTCACAATGCTAAGAAAAAATACAGACTGCTGCCTACCTGGCCTGTTGATTTACCTCAAATAATAACATGACAAAATGTGGCATTTAGGATATTAATTAATGAAATTAGTAGGAAATATAAAGAAAATTACTCAACAAATATTTGCTTTCAGAATTCAATACAACCTTCTGATGCCACATCAGTGCTTTTAGGGTTAGAGGCATAAATTAAGAGTACACTCATTTCTCCAGGTACCAATACACCACTGGCCATAGCACATCTGTGGTCTAAAACATTTTTTTGGTGGGCAACAGCTCTGAGAGATAAACTACTGGTCTCTCTCCATAGATACTGCTCTTCACACCAGGAGGACAGCATAGAGGAGCACATGCTATTTCCTCTCCCCATACTATAGGTAACATTACTGCCATCTGGCTGCAGAAATGAGCAAAAATGTAAGCTGAAGCTTGTCCATTTTTTTTATTTTCAGATTAAGTTATGTTCAAAAGTTCTCCTGTGGTTGTTTTCTCACTGTGTTATGAACATTTTGTTTTCATTCCTGCTACTGTACCTGGAGCTCCACACACAGTGTTTATGGCAGTAGACTGAGAGGACAGCAGCTCATCTAGCAGCCGTTGAGCTGTTGGTAGGATCTGGAGACACAAAACGGGATGAATACCAAACTTGCTTTGTCATATAAAGTATGCACCATTTGTATCACAGAGATATACTTGCATTTTGTTCAATAGTTCGGTCTATCAAGAGAATAACTGGTTTGGGACACAATTGGTACCTGCTGAGGAAGCTCACTGATGAGATACTGGGCAAACTTTTGGAGCTGGTCCCTCTGCAGCCTGGACAAAGACTCAGAGACTGGAGCCCGCAGACACACTGCTGATGCCTGCATGCACACGCAGACACACAAAGTCAGACAGAAACACACAACATGAGTCATGCATGTCCGCACACACTCGCTCACTCACTCACTCACTCAAGCTGCAATAGGTGTCATCACCCAATAACCTCAGTTAACAAGTGCAGTGAGTATGTAGCACTCACAAAAACTTGAGGTGGGGTGAGTCATTTTGGAGAAAGACTGTTGATATTGCCATCTCTCCTTCTTCACAATGTAATTACACATTAGCATTGTATACTTTTTTATTGACTATTTTGATCCTCTGACGTCTATCTTTTATTGTTTGCATATAACAGTTTAATTTCCCTGGCATAGGATTACTAAAGTGTTATCTTATCATGCCAGATTTACCCACCACTGATGTGGCTGTGTGGCTTACTTTGAGACACTTTGTTTGTATCCCGTCTACATCATTTTGATACAAATTTCAGCTTTGTGTCAACAATGATACATTCTTTCTGGTGAGATGGGCATAGATACTTGGAACGTCACACAGCAGTACTTTACCCAGTGCCATGTTCAGGGGTCTCATTTATAAAACAGCACGTTGGATGTACACTAATCACGTAAATGGATACAAAAGCCAAAAATGGCGTGCTCCAAAAAAATAAGCAGACTTAAAAAAAACTATACGTACACACAACTGCCGGCAATGGTCACTTTATAAGTCACAGTTCACCTGGAAATGAGTGCACATGGACCAGCCCATATCCCACCCTCACTGTTCACTGCAGCAATTTTAAACACAATGACTATACAGTATAGCGACTAAAACTGCACTCAATGATGTGCACATTATTATAAGATACACTTAAAACTAATGAGGCTCTGTTCTGCAAAGCTCTAATGCTATGTGAGGTAATCTTCGATTTCTAAAACTAATGGTGATAACTTCATCAGTTAGTTATTACACATTCAGGCACTCTCTTCTGCACTCCGGTGGTAAGGAAAGTGATGGTGAGCTTAACAGCACTGACGAAATAATGAGCGGACTTTGATTCAAGATTTGAGTTGGTTTACATCTTTTACAACTGAAACGTGCTTAAGGAATAGTCATGGCTCACTACAAACAAGTAGAAATAACACTGCTGGTTTGAGTATTTATGATAAAGTTGATCTACAACATTTGATATGAAGTGAACAGGGTTTTACATACTCCTGTCATGTTTGTGTTTATACAGTACCAGATGATCCACTTGCAGAAGAATGTGACCAGCAACATAATAAAACTTGCCAGTTTATGTTGAATAACACATTTCTTTGTCAGATCCCAACCAAAGCTATGGCTGCTGTGCCACGTGCATAAATGTGCACATCACTTTCTCAATTTAAAGGCTGACTTATTGTTTCATCTGCTGTGTGTTGCTGCAGGTGTTTAATAAATTCAAAGGAAAAAATCTGTCAGCCAGCTATGAAAAACAAAAAGAACAACAGTGCTGAAGTTTCTGAATGATCCTAGACACATTCAGTGGCACCTGAATGACATTATTGTAAGAGTCAGACATTAATCTAACAACTTTCAGACCTGCATGAGTCATATTTATAGCTGTATTTTGATGCACATTTCAGAAGATTATGTTATAGGTACAATATAAAAGTAAAAGAAGCAAATTAAAGTTGGTTTGTGATGTTGGGAGCTGTGTGCTCACATCTGCTGATCAAAGCCATGCAAACAGAGGTTTTTGTGCTCTCTGCAGTTTTCATTGTGGACCAAACTTTGTATAAAAAACACTGTGTCAGTTTGTCCCAGTGTGTTGTAGTACTGGTGTGTAGACACTCTGCCCTGCAGATCAGCTGTACAGATAAGGGCAACATACCGTATACACACAGTAAGGCCTATTTCTGACTGTATATCATTAATTCCCCAACCATATTGTGCCCATTTTCCAGACAGTTCTGTTTAAGACCACATCTTTTGGCGTTTTCATGGCACAAAATGGTGTTGTAACTACTGCAGAGGTGTCTCCCACCTTCAAGCTTGCTCGCTCAATTTCAATAACAACCTTTATTTTACATTAGCAAAAAACAAATATCTGTATCAATGCTTTACAAAGAGTTTCAGCATAATGTTTTCATGACCTTAAAATAACAGGGCAAACTACAGTGGTCTGATAGCAGTAAACGGTTTGAGCTTTTCATTGCTCTTCCTCAAGGGCAGATAAAGCATTGCACCTGCTTTCCACACATGGTACCTAGGGGTGTTACGAGTCTGGGCTGCATTCACTATGTCATCGAGGGGGATCTCATCACCATCAGGACCAAACAGGAACCCAGGGAGATTTGCTAAGGATCTGTACCCGCCCTGTCACGGACCAGCTGGTAGTTCTAGGAGGCTGTATCTGTAGATCACACCTTTTGCAAGGGAAGAGGCATACCCCTCTTTCAGGCCCTGCTTTGTCCATACACCATAAGTAGTTATAAATGAGACTCGTGATTTGTGTGTATTCTTCAACATAAAAGACATTTTAGTTTGACACTCCCAAATCACATTAAACTTACCGTATCTCACTCTCCCATGACAATGTCCAGTAAAAATAATTACTGGGTTTGGCAAGAGCGATAACAGTTGTCTCTGGTTAAACAAAACAGATCTTACTCTATAATCTCTATGACAAAAAGGTACGTCTGTAGAAATCTTTTCCATAATGTTGTCAGACTCTTGGAATAACAATGTGAGCCTTCCAGTGGCAGAAACAAACACTTTTAGTGGACGTACATTGACGGTGCACAAACAATTAGGGGAATTAGGGATTAGAGGGATTGTTGTCTCCATTAGTCACTTTGCCACAAAACCATGGGAAACTAAGGTCCATAATCAGGCAATAAGCCCCATTTGTTCAAGACATTGAAATCATGGACTGGCACCACCTGGAAATTGCATAAAACGTCATTTTGACCGATTGAAAATGAAGGGCAGGTCAAGCTGAAACGAGCAAATAATGCAACAAAACGGTTGGATATAATGCACTAAAATAAGATACCCAAATGATTTAAACCTATGTGGGAATAATCAAACATTTTAGGCCAATGCTGACAGCCCTACAATTTACTATTAGATTCAATGTCCATTGCTGTGTTGCCGACTTTTTTATATAACTGATTATTATATAGTTTTTAAAATTTTGTTTAGTTTTCTGTTGATTAAATAACATCAATTGATTTATGAAAATGTGATACAGTCTGATAGAATTTCTTTGTGTAGACAAAAACTCACATTATGGATCCTGAAGAGGCAGAGTGCCACCACATGGGCACACCATTTGGCCCCTGCGCCACAGGTACAGCTGCAGGAAGTGATGCGGCAGCGATCAAACATGACCGCAACATTGTAGGCTCCTTTAGACTGACCGGCCTGACTGGACACCACTGTAGCGCTGAGATGGAAGCCTGGTTAAAAGGGACAGTCACAAAAAGACGAACAGAATTAGAGAACACGACAGGAATCGATTGGACAAGGAAACATAGCTCTTTACTGTATTTTATTTAGCTCACTCAATTTAATGGAATTGTTAAGTATTTTATTATTAAAGGTACCGGATTTAAAGGAATTTTTCGTGAATGGGTCATTTATAAATACAGTGAAAGTAAAGGGATTGCCTTAGAATCACTGTAAACTATGCTAAACTGAACATGTCATCATTACAAGCTGAAGTTAAGTTGATTCGTATGAGATACTGAGCAAACTACAGGCATGTGAAAAAATTAGGACACCTCATGAAATCCTGTGTATTTTAAAATATATTTGGACATATGGGTATTTAATGTCAATTTTAATTAAACTGAGGGATCCAAGTAATATAACTAAACAATAAAAAAATAACAAAAGCCTGTTTAAAACTTTCTGTAAAATTTAATTAAAAAATAATGCAATTTCTGGTGAGGAATAAATTAGGACACCCCCCTATATTATCCCTCTTAAAATGTTGCAAATCCCAAACAGGTGCATCACGTCAGGTGCACATGATTAGTACATCGTTACCCAGCATTTGAATGGAGCCTTGCCCTATTTAAACCTCAAATTTAGTTTGGTGTGGCCCTGACAGTTGGTATGTTGAGGTGAGCGCCATGGTGAGGTCTAAAGAGCTTCCTGATGCCCTCAGAAAGAAGATTGTGGCCGCTTACGAGTCTGGTAAAGGATTTAAAAAGATTTCAAAAGAATTTAACATCAGCCATTCCACCATTCGCAAAATTATTTACAAGTGGAGGACATTTAAAACAACTGCCACCATGCCAAGATCTGGCCGTCTGAGCAAGTTTACCCCCAGAGCAGAACGCAAGATGCTCAAAGAGGTCCTGAAAAATCCTAAAGTGTCATCAAGGGAATTACAGCAGGTTCTGGCAACTGTCGATGTGAAAGTGCACGACTCTACCATCAGAAAGAGACTGCACAAGTGTGACTTGCATGGGAGGTGTGCAAGGAAGAAACCTTTGCTCTCTAAAAAAAACATCAAGGCCAGACTGAAGTTTGCCAGAGAGAACATAGACAAAGACCACGACTTCTGGAATAAGGTTCTTTGGACAGATGAGTCTAAAATTGAATTATTTGGACACCAGAACAGAAGACATGTTTGGCGTAAACCAAATACAGCCTTCCAAGAAAAGAACCTCATACCAACTGTAAAGCATGGAGGGGGCAGTGTCATGGTTTGGGGATGCTTTGCTGCAGCAGGACCTGGCCAACTCACCATCATAGAATCCACCATGAATTCTACTGTGTATCAGAGGGTGCTTGAAGAAAATGTGAAACCATCTGTCAAAAAATTAAAGCTGAAGCGTAACTGGATACTGCAACAAGACAATGACCCAAAGCATACCAGCAAATCCACCAAGGACTGGCTAAAAAGGAAGAAGTGGAGAGTCCTGGAATGGCCAAGTCAAAGCCCTGATCTTAATCCCATCGAAATGCTGTGGGGTGACTTGAAACGGGCTGTACATGCAAGACACCCCTCAAACATCTCACAGCTGAAAGAATTCTGCATTGAGGAGTGGGCCAAACTTTCTCCTGATCGATGTCAGAGACTGGTAAAAGGCTACAAAAAGCGTCTCGTTGAAGTCATATCAGCCAAAGGGGGCAACACCAGCTACTAGGGGGTAGGGTGTCCTAACTTTTTCATCCATTGAAATACATACTTTATTTTTTTTCTTTTTTTGGATTTGTCAAACAATGTTCATTTTTGTTGTTAAATTGCAATCAAATCACTTTCTTTTTGAAAAATACATAAAAACATGACTGGATATTGGTATGTGTACCATTTCTAAATAAAGAGCTGATTATTTAATGGGGTGTCCTAATTTTCTCACATGCCTGTATACTGCATACTGCTGTAGTTTACAATAGGAATGAAAGCTGTCTCCATGAGTCCATATACAGTAAGAGTGACGACTTAGCTCACCAATCTGCAGGGGGTCTTTGACAGCTCTGATCCTGTAGAGCTGCTCTCCACGTTGGAATTCATCTGGACTCCCATTAGCCAGGCAGGAATATAACCTGCATCAGGAGTAGAACAGAGACAGACAGAGGGACAGAAGAACCACAGAGAACCGACAGGAGGTGAAAAAGACAGGAAGAGAAAATGACAGAAGAAAGATATGAAGGGAACAGAATCAAATTAGTAATTAGTGAGTCACAAAACTGAGTGTATTGCACTGGTGAGGCCTGTTTATTCATCTGTCTATTTTCTAAGCATTGCATCCTGTTCAAGGTCTGTGATGGTTTAGAGCCTCTCAACAAACTCCGGGGGACAATTAGGGTATCCCAGAACAGGTCAGTAGTCTATCTGTGTTAGGTTTATTTGTTTACATCAGAAATAATTTCCAGCTAACTTTCTCCAAGACATAAGATGCCAGAATGTTAAGAAAGATGGTGGGTAGCCTTGTTTGCCCACTTGCCAATCAAAATTGGCCTAAAGGTGGAAGCTTCCTATGTGTCCCTCTGGATAGTACTATCAAAAACTGTCAACTTCCAACCTAGGAGATGTTGCCTGTTGCTTTCTGGAACACCTTATTTGTAAGAACAGGTGTGTTGTTGTGTTAAAATCTAAAGTTAAATTTATTAACTTAAATTGGTCAAGGGATTTGAAAGGATCATCATATTATGATTGAATATATGCAGACTATCTGGATCGACACATCTTGTGTCTTAGTGCCAATTTAATCACTACCTGTAATACATACTGTATATATTTAATCTGACATTGATTACTGGTAAAGATGCCAACTGTATGGAAATCAGCTCAGGTAATTCCACTGCAAAAGAGGAATCCCACTGACAAAATGACAAAATCTCACCCCTTGCAAGGACACACGCAATCTGTACTGATGTTCTCACACCAAACTCTCTCTTAATAACTGAAGTGGTAGCACAAGGTTCTGTGCTTCGTCCATTATTATTTACAATCTACATCATTAAGTCAATAAGTCAAATCAAGTCCTGGGTCTACCAACATGACATACTGCCCAGGATCATGTGGCCTGTGGTAGTGGTATATGAGATCCCCATGTCAAGCATAGTGTCAGTGTAGAGGAGGATCAGCAGCTACTGGAGTCTAAGGAGTACAGTACCTATAGCTCCATTTCAGTCGTCTGAAAGAGGAGTTTATGGTGTCATGCACAAGAAAGGTGCTTTTGTACAGAGATTCAAGGGACCCCAAAGTCGTCAAGGTGGGCAGGCAGGAAGTGGAGAGCAGCAGAGGCACTACAGGTGGTGGAGTGAGTAGGACTTTGTAGGGAATGTGGCCACAGGCTGAGTTGGTCTCAGTTACTTCCCAGGACTCAAATCTGATGTTGAAAGACCCGAAACACTTGATGACCCCAGGTTACATCACTGATGATGCTTGACCAACATCAACATCAACCAAACATCACAATGTGTGGACCTTAGCAGGAAAATGGCCATAAGTCAATAAAAGTTTGTCCAATCATAATAAATCTAGGTACATATCTTCAGACTACGTTGGGGATTACATTTTCGAATACTTCAACCAAAGCATTTTCAGTGCGACCAGAATCAGAATCCAAAATCTGAAGTGCTGTATTGATTGATGCAAGTGGGCGTGGCATATCATATATGATGTGATGTGAAGATGCCTTTGAGCAGTCCTCATTAAAGTCATTGCAGACATCTTGTGTCCCAAGTATCATTCAAATCCGCTGAAGGGGGGACAAATGCGGAACTTTGAGTATTGAAATGCTGCATGCTGATGATGAAACAAGTGTGTTATTGGTCTCACTCTTTGTACACAATCAAACTAGCTAAAGTGACTTGAAAGCTCCTCGTGGATGCTTGTGGCTTTAATTTTGAACCAATTTGGCCAATTGAGCTGATTCATTCTGTTGAGCATAAAAGGGCTTGAACCACTTTTGACCGTATTTTTTTTCGGTTTCCCATCCCTCTCAGCTGCTGAACAGTACCTTAAGCTGTGTTTCATTGTTTGATCCCAAAAATTTTATCCACGTGGGGTTCATTTGTACTTCCACCAACTAATGCATCTGATTAAGACGTCATAATTGATCTGGTCTGATGGATGATTCACAAATGTTGTATGTTGCTGCCTTGACATCTTCAGTCATTTAGTCATTTAATACTTAATTCTTCCTCACTATATTCTTTGCATTTATTCATGGTAACATTTAGCCTATTCATAGTTACATGCACCTGTTAATTTATCTGTATGTTCAGTAGTTATTAGCTGTGTCTGTATTCATTGTATTGATTCATATTCATATTATTCATGGTTCCACTTTTTCGTTCATTTATATGTTCAGTAGTTGTGTGTGTAGTTAATAGTTCATTGTGTCTTTCATTTATAAAGAATTTGCTTTGGCAAGTTTGTGTGTGTTAAGTAACTGGCTATCAATTTTTCCCTTTCTTTCAATGACTGTTATTTTTTTTAAAAAAATGTTGTGGTTTGGAGTCAGTGTGTAGGTGTTTTCTTTTAAAAGAGCTCACCTCTTCCACGGTCAATAGCTGACAGGATTGTCACATCTCTAATAAAAGGTGAAGAAAAAAAATCCAGGTTGTTAGTGTTCTAACCTGATGTCCTCCTCATTTTCGGGGAAGCTCCAGTAGGCAATACGGAGTTGGAGTTGTTCTGGGACAGGGGGGTAGACCTTCTCCACAACTTCAAACGGAATGTGGAATGCTACTTGCTTCGCTGACAACTCCACCAGTGGAATCACCTGGCCATCTGGGGGAGACCACAGAAGAGAGAAAGATTAGCTCAGTCAACTGGCCCGGAAAATAAATTATTCAGGTAGGCTGTGCATCTATGTTCCTTTACTCTATCACCACATGATTGAAAACTGTAGGTTGAATTGCTCAACTACCTGACAAAAAGTTTTAAGATTAACTTAACAGCAGGCTGACCAGCAGTGTTTCTCAGCCCTCTCTGGCTAAAAGTTTCAGTCTGTTTCACATCTGAAACAGGTTGGGTGTGTTGTGGTCAGAAGTGTGCTCTATCACTCCTGTAATCACAGATGTCACCATGTACTGACACACCTGGAGTACACTGGATTAAATCACTGCATCAATGTGGAGGCCAGCAAACCACTGGAGGCCAGCAAAAACAAAACTTAGAGTTTCTGATACTCTTTAAAGCAAGAAAAACAAAAGTTTACAGAGCAGACTGTTCTAACATTTAATGAGTACATTCCAATTTCAGAGGATGAACTCTTTCCATTTTGGACACTATCCACAGGTCAAAATATCAACTCTGTTTTTCCTTTGGAAAGAAAATTTATCATTCTTTTTTTTTCATGCTCCTCAACAATAACTCTATCTATTGAAGGGTCCAACCTGCCACCTGAGGGAGGACAATATTATATTTAAACGAACTGGGGTTAGCAAAGTAACCTTATATTGTATTGCAGGTCTACAAATCAATATACCTAATAGCCTAATGAATCTAAAGGTACTCCTATCAGCTCTGCTGAGCGCCATCATCATTTTGGGGTTAGGGTTAGTGTGTGAACTGTGAAGTGCATGAAAACTGGCATGCACTGCTGCTCTTTTCCACCATGACTAATTGTTTATTGGTGGAACATATCTGTATTTTTGTCAGCAGAATTTGTACATACTGTGATTTTTTTAAATCTAAGGGCTGTACATTACCTTTTATTTTGGACATAGCACTGGTACTATAGAAGTTGACGGTTTTGTGACAGGCCACAAAACTGTAGCACGCGTACAAAACGTAGATTACCATCTCCAGACATAACCACAAGTGGTGCATTTCATCATTTTAACAGACATGTGACTGGCAAAAGACATTCATATCGCATACAGGGAACCATCCAAACCTCAACATTTCTTGTTGAGGTTTGAATGGTTTGAATGTTTTATTTGGCCATAATGGCAAAATTCCATTCACATAACACATCTTGCTATACAAAACATCCATATTTATGCTTCGAATGAGCAGTACAAATCTCAGTTAATTTATATCATCATAGATGCAATATAAAATATATTAAATTATAATATAGAATTTATTAAATATATACTGATCATACAGTATAAATCTGTAAAGTGTTTTTGTAATTTACACAAACATGGGAAGTGGTATTGCAACTAAAAACTCAAAGATTCAAGTCACTGGCCACAACTAAGGTCTGTGGGCAGACATCGAGTCAAGATAGATAACATGAGAAAATGAAGCTCTTATTTTTAAGTTATTGACCCAACCCAACACCCCAAAAGAACCTGTACGGAACAAACAAAGAGATTAATTTTCTTGTGTCATCTAGCTCATGTCACCCTGTTTTGGCTTGTGAGGTGCATCCCTACCATATTGCAACAGGTTCTGACTAATTCAAATAGTAACAACAGACTTGTGCTGTCTTTGAATGTTCTCATGTGAAATATTTCACTTAAAACATAACTGTGAATTGTGTTTGAACTTTAGTGTTTGGTGTATAATTAGGTTATTTTTTATCAATTAAAAAATTATTAATCAAAATTACATTGACGAAAGCCTTATTGGCTGCCTTCCTACAGAAAATGCATGCACACAGGTCACTCCTCCTCAGGAACCATAATGGTAAATGTTTGAGTCAAGCATAGAAGCTACATTATATGTAGCTCTGATTGTGTCTGTTTCTCTTGGCCTTGGTTTGTAAAACAAACAGCAAGCGGTGGTGCTGATACAGCAGATTGTAAGATGTAGTTTCCCCGTTAACACACCAACCTCTTCGGTTGTTACAGTCCCCTGCGCCTGATCTGTTTGTCGAGGTCACTCCTCGGGTCTGTTTTCAATCTGGTTTCTTTTTATATTTTTGATAACCTGCCTGCACATGCACATGTGCATGTGCATACATACGTCAAGTAGGTTTTCCACAGGTCTGTTTCTGATTGAGTCCAAAGACCTTTAAGATTATATCCATTGGATTATACACGGCTTCATACTCTTTCCTCTTGCACCAGCCATAGGACAAAGTATGGTGGGCTGAATGTGAGAGGAAACACTAAAATGGCAAACTGAGTTTTAAAGTTTACATTTCTACACCAATCCAAAACCTTGAAATCCAGGTAAGGGAGCTGATCCAAAGCTGGAACTGCAACAAAATTTAAATAAAAGCCTGTGAGCATAGCTTTATCAATGACATAGTTCACCAGGATTCATTTTTTCCCATTTGACCACAATGACATCTGGCACTGACAAAGTAGTCCCATGCTGACAAGGCCAGCAAAAAGCGTAATTATCAGCATTGTGTTCTTTCTATTCAAAACTTGATTATAGCAGAGTATAATGGATCTAGCAGTCTCTGGGGGCCAAAAGCACAGATACAGACTTGTAATTTTGGTAAGGTATAAAATATTGTTAATACAAAAACCGTGGCAAACAAAGGAACTAGAGTCGTGTGTGTCTATTGAAGAAATGGAAGCTTAAGCACAATGACAGAAGTCTTATTGAGTGCACAGTGGTGTGCCACTGAGAGAAGAAAAAGTGATAGGTCTCAGATTACAGACCTCATTTCCAAGCCACTACTACCACTGCTTCTGTTTACCATATATGGAGGAAAGCACTCCCTGCATATAATGCCATCCCTGGATAAAGGCTCTGGGGCTCATGGTTACAGGCCAAGGGAAACCCATCAAGACAAGCAGAATACCATCACTCATAAGCTAAGCCATAGTGTGACAGAAAGTACAAAATAAAATAAAACCAGGTAGAAATCACTCTTTTGGACACGTACGTGTACATATGCGAGAAATATGTGAAATGAACTTGCACACACATACATACTATATTGTTAAGAGCAAGGATAACAAAGCTGAACAAAGTTTAACACAAAGCACATTTAGCTATTATTTGCATACGAATGGTGCCTTCAATGTTGCAGACTTGGCAAATTAATTTATTGGAGTATACAGAAGTAGCTACAGCAGAAATCTGTATTGTAGCAAAATTGTTGCATTTGCTGCACAATAATCTATCCTGTGTGAAATTTTTAAGTGTGAGTGTACCCAAGCAAATTTTGTCTTTCTTCCTTTCTTTAATCTCAATAGCAAGACTGCTCACATTAAAGTTGTGAATTTTTCAGGATTCTGCTGAGCTTAAGTACTGTCTTTGACACAGTTGACTATAGTGGGTAAAAATGTGACGGGGCAAAGAACACCCAGAAACCTCTTAGGGCTCAGAGGGTTAAAAAGCCAAAAATTGAAACCTTATGTCTCTGTGATAAAAGTGTAGCAGCAGAAGGCCAAGTGAATTAACAACCAAGTTTCTGAGTGTAATCTTCCAGGAGAAGACTTCTGTGAGAAGCCAGAAAAAGCACAGTCCTGAGTGGCACTCAGTCGAACAGCTTGAGGTGGACAAACTTAAAAGTAAAATGGCAAAGTGAATGGCTTGCCTTTCACCAGAACAACATTTATCATTTGACACTACTGAACAATACTTGCATGTGTATGTGTTCTTATTAAGTCTTCCACTTTCTGCTGACAATATCAACTCATTAGAAAGTTTCACTTTCTGCTCTCAGTTGCTTTGAGCTTTTCACAGTCAAGTTAAGATGGGCATACACCGTACGATTTTTTAGGTCTTGTTGTTTCATCCAAATTTGCTGCGATGTAAAGCCAAAGTTCATGATTTATGTGCTCACACTGTAAGGTCCGACCGTCAAGCCACGACCTGAGTGCTCACACTGCACGGCCCATCAGAACCTGTTCCCATTCTGGGCTATTGACAATCGTCAATTAGAATTTGTTAAAAAACTCCTTGTTTGAGTCAGAGACAATTGAGTCTAAATAGCACGCAACTAAGGCAGAAACATGCTGCCTTGATAATTTGTGCAATTCTGTGCATCAAATAGGCATGTATGCTGTTGCCACGGCTCAACCAACCTGGCCTCCATATTTGTGTCTACTTTGTATAGGCACAGTGAGAAAAAAGGCAATGATCTTGGGGAACTGACTTTTAGCTCTGCTTCAACTGTGCGACAGCCGGTCGGGAGGAGTTCATGGTTCCTCACTCCCCCATACGCTGCATGGCAAACAACGCCGGATGAAGATGAAATTCAGCCTGACTCAAAAATGAGTCGTGAATCTTAAAAATCGGGTCAAAAATGGGCTCAAATCGTATGCCCAGCATTACACAACTCACATTAAAATATGTATTGTTGCTGTTTTTATCTCACAGTTACAGTATTTTTGTTTGTGCCGCAAAGGTTGTTTCACCCTCAATAGAGTCAATGCTACACGCTTGTATTGCTAGTTATAATAATTCAATTCAAGAAATGTCAGCAATGATTATTAACTTTCATATAAAATAGTAATGTTGTTTTGTGCTAAGCAACACATATTTCAAGCCTACAACTATCACTGACAAATTAATACCTAGTGTAACTAATAATACTGCTACTGTTGCATTGCTACTCCTTTTTCTATGAACTGCTCTTTTTCCATTCATGGAAGGAAAAAAGCTAAAGGTGTCACTATTGCAATCATTCCTTTTTTTTGCAACAGCTGAAGTAACCTACTAAATCTTTAGGATTTAGGATTATCACTATCTGTGGTCTTTTGAAAATGGTGACAATATTGTCAAACTGCAGCTTGACTAATCTCAACAACAGCTTCCTTCATTCAATTCCTGTAAAATCATGCATGTAGCATGCTATAAACATTGCATGTTATGTGCATTACAGTACTAGTATGTAGTAAGAAACTGGGACAATCTGACTGTCTAACAGAAAAAAGCTACAACCTGAAGAGAATAAGTTCATGTAGCCAACCCATAACTAGCTGTGGCAGTTGAATGACAAGTTACACAGACTGGATTCTCTGTTAAGTGGCAAGTAGGTTTAGTTTGACCACTCAGCTAATACAAAAAACTTCACTTTTATTGGTACCATTCTACAAAGTCATCCACAGTTAATGACTTATTACTGATTGACATATCTTTATTTGTGTCTGTTAGTTAAAACAATGAATAGATAAAGCAGGAATATCTGCTTCTCTTGTGCAGCTACCACCAACAATTACTACCACAAGTCGCTCATTGAATTGGTGTGGCACAAATGCTGACTGTGCTATGCTGTCTTTGTGTTTGGTATCTCAGGCATCCTCTGTGCAACATAGCTCGATACTGGTTTTCTAATTTGTTCTACTTTTGGAGTGTTATTTATTTATTTATTCATTTGTTGTGTTAAAGATCACTATTTTCCTTGTGTACTGTCTCTTCTTCACTATTAGTTGCCATTCTATAGACTAAATATTTTATCAAATAAATAATTGACATAAGAAAGCTGCAGCCCAAATAATTTTTTCTGTCTTCTGGCCAGTACAAATATTTCAAGTACTTGCTGTCTGCTTAGTCACATACCCCTTTCTTGACACTATTTTCTCCTCAACTACTTTTCTCTGCTGCCCTTGAGTATGGGAGGCACACATCAGGTCCACAATACTGACAGAATTGAAATAATCAGAGTATAGCCGCTGAGCTTTTGTTAATATGTATGTGAATAAAACCTGATTCGATTTGGTGACAATTTGCAAGGACACCTGTTGAGTTTTCATGATGGAGGTGATTGTACACTTGAAGGAAAACTTTTTGTTTCTTTCTAAAACCTCAGTCTTAATTTCATAGCCATGCAAATCATTACTATCATATCATATGGTATCATTCTAATAACTACTGCCCAACCAATGACATGAATGATTATTTTTCTTGTATTAACGTGTGAACTATCAGTACCAGATGCACAGACCTTATTGGATCTAAAGTGCAAATAAATCACTAGCTATGATATATTTGTTAGGTAGGTCAGCAATGGAAAGGAATAAATTATGGAAAAGGTGGGCTTGTCATTGTTTGGTCAGTTTATATATTTGTCAAATTTATTTTTTTATTCAGTAGATTACCTTGGGCTGTGAGAAATCTTGCTTCTGGGTCATTCATTACATTTTGCAGGGCACCAGTCTTTGGAATTTGGAGACAGTATGGCTAAATTTTGTGACTAGGAGTAGTTGTTTTGTTTTTTGAAATCATAGTATACATGTTCAACATCAGCAGTGTTTCCACTCGTAATGTTTTTGTGATGGTGGGCCACCACAGCAATTAGAAACATGACATGATCAATCATCTAATATACTTCCTCAATACATATGCAGTTGTTGCAGATGCGTAACACATTTGTTTCTCTTTGTTAGCATAAGCTCTACTTGCCAGATCTATTTTATAATCAAAAGCTATAACCAAATCATAATTCCTATGACACAAATTGTCCAAAAGCATCACAGCAGTAATAGCAGTTACCTTATGAACTCTCCCCAGTGATCTGTCCGACCCTGATGTGTATTACTTGAAATCATTGGGACGCTTGAAAAATTTCCTCTAAAAAACCTCAATGTTTTTTGTGCAATAGTCAGTATCACAAGGAATCTAATAATAAACCAATACATCTGACAAAAAAATAGAGAAAAAACAAATCAAATCCTCTTTGCCACCACAAATACTTAATAATAATGGAAAATGACTTTCTCTTACAGCACTTTAAATAAAACAGCAATTGTTGTACGTTTAAGTTGTCTATTTATTACCAAGGCATTTATCAGTAATACAGTTCAGACTGCACCTTCCCACATCCGGCCCACCTCCTCCTGAAGGTCCAGACACCAGACTTTGTAGGCCTAGGCAGCTGTAACAGAATTGTATTTCTTAGTGAACTCCAAACAATCTGACATAACACAAATACATAGCAATTTCACATTACATTACAACGGATGCAACAGGTAACTGTTAAAATGTTATCAGAAGTAGTAATAATATATCTGGCTCCAAACCTGTACCCCTGATGATGAGTCCGCTACTGTCCTTGGTTTGTCTCTGTGGTGGGACGGCCTGCCAGTGATATGTTGGCCTGTATGCAAGAAACCACTATAGTTTTACTCCAGCATCATCTAAAATGGGCAGTTACAGTATAGAGACAACTGTAGCAAAAGAGGCATGTCTATCAAGTACAATTAAATACGGCAGCAACACACATGCATACCATCGAGGAGCAGAAGGGGCTTTTTGTGTAACAACAAACCTAGCTGAGCTAACATTGCAGTATTTCATTTTATAGTTTCACAAAAAGCAACATGGAAAAACACTTATGCACGACCTACTGCTCTCGTAATAAAATTGGCTTCAAATGAGGCTTAACGTTCACAGAATTTCTCTTAACTGACCCTGAATATAAAATACGCCAACATTAATTCAGCATATGAGTCTACAACAGATGTCCACAAGATTAGCCGCGCAACATGCCAACACCAATTTCAACAGGCTAATATGCAGACAAAGAAACAAACAGAAAAGCAACAGAAAAATAGCAAAACTTACAGCTTTCAAGTTTGAAGTCAGTATCGATCCATCCTTGAGCTTCATTAGGTTTCCCATTGTTGGGGGACATTTACATGAAAAATAGAGTTAATCCACTCAGCTCTTCTGTCCTCTGAGGCTGGGATATATGTAGTGATATGTGCTGTCTGTCTGTGTTGCCAGCAACAGAGCAGTTCCCGAGCTTACCTCTTAGCGTCAACATAATGCTGGTTGCTCCAGTATTTGCAAGAAAAAAAAAAAGGTACACAAAGGTAGTTCTCAAGCCGTGGGCGGAGATACTCAGACAAGGGGTGGGATGAGCCTGCACTTTACATAGGAAGGGGAACCAAATCTGAATTGCTTGTTGAATGTCATCTCTTCTGACCAAGTCAGGCCACAAAAACTGGGTTGTCGTTTCTCAAATTTTGTGGGTTGGTAGACACTGCAGATACCCAAATGTATGTGTGCACAAGCACTGATATGTGAGTTTTTTATAATATGACCCCTTTTAAAATATGATACGCTATACCCACAGCAAAAAGAAAAAAAACATCCTAGGATAAATTGTTTCTTATGTTTATTAACAACCTGCACCCAGTGCTGGCACAGAATCACTAAATACACTCAAACACATTTGTAATAATGTGGACCACTTCATTTCCTTTGTTTTTTATAGCTTCAGCTAACTGTGAATACTATCAAATGTGTAATTAATGGAGATTGCATCAATTTAAACATGTGGTATCAAAAAAGTATTGAAGCATTGATATGTTTGACAACCTTACTGCTGTGAATTGTGAATTTCCCCCTGGGGACCAATAAAGCCTTTTGGAAATCGTAATTTATTTACTGAATATATTTTGTATTGCTATTCTAAATCTGCTAATCAACTAGTAACTAAAGCTGTCAGATAAATGTAGTGCAGTAAAAAGTACAATATTGCTTCAAAGATGTAGTGGGATAGGGGTATAAAGTAGCAGAAGTAAAAGTAAAATAGTCAAGTACAAGTACCTCAAATTTTTATTTAAGTACAGTACTTGAGTAAAAGAAAAAAAAACATTCCACCACTAGAAACTTGCCATCTTTGTGGCTTTGTGAGAAATGCCATGACGTTAGCTAGGGCTAGCTACTTTAGCTAGCATAACATATCAGGGAGGTGGCTCTCTTTACTTTGCATTGTTCTGTAAGGCAGTGGCAGTTGTGTCGTTACTTGTTACCTCACTTTATTTGCTAAGGCTGCAGGTAATCAAACTGGACTCACAGCAAACTCTCGCGTCACTGGGGAATCATTCTTATCATTCTTAAACATGGCATGAGTAACAGTGCATGTTAATGTTGCCTACTAATATAAAAGCTTGCCTCAAGTTCTGCTAGTTGAACTTTTGTGTTTCCAGATCAATACAATTCATGTGACTGACCTGACTGACACTTACAATGGCCACTGTCACCCTGAAAGGAGAGGCGTTTGCAGTTATGAACCGCAGTTTAAATAGGATTATACAGTTAACAGCTGACAGTGCAACGGATTTTTGAATTTTGAATAGTCATCAAGTCATAGAAAATCAAATAGTTTGTATGACTTTTGTCTTAAAAAATATATTTTCCCATGTTTTTGACCTGTGTGGGTGTGATGTTCATCGGGTGTTGTGGAAAGTAGGCATTTCTTGTCTGTGAGACTGAGGAGTACCTGCGTGTTATCTCAGCCACTGTGAAGTATATGCTACAGGTAGTAAGTTATGATAGTGTAAAAGTGCCCAAATAAGCGCAGGTTGCAGCGTAATAGCGTTACAGCCCATAAGTTCGCTGCTGCAGATGAAATCACTTCCTGTTTACAAACACCAAGACAACATCTTACAACCATCATTCATCAGCAGAGCTGATTAGTTTCTCTTCTCTTATGAGACACGTTTAGGGAATTAAATCAATACCTGACACCTCTCAAGTACAGGGTAAAATCTTGGCTGTGGCAGATAACAAAAACTCTTCTCTTCTGTCTTATATAAAGAAATGCTATTTTAAAATGGCAATTCTTAAATTAAACAATTAAGGTTACATAATATATTTTGCCTTTCTAGTGTCTGGTGCCAGTGGTTAAGAAATGAATTAACAAGACACATTTTTATCTTTGGAACAAGAAGTAGTAGTGAGGAGTTTAAACAAACATTTCAAATAGAATTAAATGAATTTCAAAGTAAATCAGTTTGTCCCGACTAAGACATTTTTATTCTTACTGAGCTCTTATTCTGATAGTAGAGTAATGCTGCATGTGAAAGCAGATAGTGTCATTCACTAGCACTGGTTGCTGTTCCTGTGCGCTAGGCTTTCTGCTTGTTGATGGGTTTAGTAAACAGGAACATGGGGGAGTCTCTTGAGAATAACCCCAAAGATGAGCCTGAGGTTGCTATGAGGCATCTGTAGCCAGTGGGTTGCACATTCCCATGGCACTTCCATGACATTATAATCAGAACAAGTGCTCTTTCAAAGGGGTTTTAGACTAGGACTGGACTGGAGGAGGAGCTTGTTGACTTACTTGTGAAAAACTGCCACTATAATTTTGCTTAAGTCCAAGGAAGTTCAGTGGCTAATATGTCAGTCAGAGCAATAAACTGATTAACCTTAACTGAAGCAGATAGAGTTTTTTTACTGAGTAGCAATAATATCAGTTACAGCCACATTACTAAACTAAAAAGTGAGATTTATTGTATCACTCCAATTGATATGTATATTAAACGAATAGTAGTTTACTAATATGATACAAATACAATAGGTTTCCTAGCAACAGGTAACACTGCTCATGTCCTTTAACCCTGTTGTAACTTAATAACGCCTTTCACTCGCTGTTGAAATTCATGAACGCATTCAGAATGAATGAAAATGTTGGTGTGTGAAAGTGTGTCCTTCTCCAACCTTTAATCTTCACAGTTGGAGAGTTAGGTCCAGCCGACTGCTTCCTCCATCCCCTCCAGTTTTGACAGAGACTCTCGGCTTCTGAGATGAAGGAGCACAGAGAGTCTTCCTCGAACCGGTCCGAGTCTTCGAAGGAGAACCTCTCCCCATCCTCCCACTCGGCGAACATAAGTTCCATTACATCCACTTTTTAACTGCTTTGGGGTCCAGGGGACTGCGACTTGCGGACACGGCCTTTCTTCAGTCTAAAAATCCAGGGGAAACCCGACAAATAGTGTGCAAGTCTCGCGAAGAATCAAGACTCTCAAGACTGGGGGAGGGGAGGCCACTAGCAACCAAAACACAGCTGAGAGGCTTACCGCTGGGCCCTCAAACACAACTACATAATACAAACTCTGACAAAGCGGTGCTCTCCTTTAAATAGTCTATAATATATACACAACAAAACTAAAAAGTGTTTATATGTAACTTGTCATATGTTTCTTTAATACTGAAATCAAACGACTGATTTAGATCGCTTTCACAATCCATCCATTCCGCCTGGCTGAGTCGCGGCTCCCAGACTATTACTTAGAAAAGAAGGTCCTGACGTCTGTTTGACTGTACTATTGCCGACTGCTGCCCCGGAGAGGACAAACAAGCCAAACACACCAACTGAGCAGTGTTACTGTCAAACAGACCGAAGACTATATCGTATAAAAATGAAAATTCCACCCACTATGCAGCTAAGAAAGCCAGTACATCATATTGAAGCTTTGCAACAACCCTGGCTCGGGGTCTTGATGGGATTAATTTTGTGATTAAATTTTTAAGGTTAAATTGGTTTCCTTCATTCCGAAGTCCTACTCTTCTCAGCCAATGAACTGGGCTACAGCGGGTATCTCGATTATCTACTGTAGCATTAAACCAATCCTGAAAGTGTTGAATCTCTCTCATAGCAAAATATAATTTAAATAAGCCACTGCCAAAAACATGCATAGTATAGTCAAATGTCTTCTTTCTACTACATTTAGTGTGCTAACGTTAGTTTAATGTTATTAAGCTGGGCTGCTAATGCAAATACCATTTAGCCGACGTTAGCTTAAAAGCTAACTACGCTAATAACTGCATACTGAGAAAACACTAACAGCTGTCATCGACTGCAGACGACTATATTGGGGGTTCATTTGGTTTTGAACCCGGCAACAGGCTGTTTAGGTCGGTTTACCTTTGTTCTGGTAAAACTACCTTTTAGCCGTTAGCCGTGTACTAGTTCTAGAAAGCTAACCCCAATCGGCTAAATTCAACTAGCTTGAATAGCTGTTTGTTTACATGTACTGGTGAAGCTGAACACCTGTCGTACTTAAAGGACTACATGCTTAATTTTAACGCCGATCCTCTGGACTTTTGCATTTCACTAGGTTACATATGTTTCATATTTCGATATTATTCTACGCCCTACTAGCTCAATGTTTTCCGTTCTTTGTATTAGTGTTACTGCCTTCTGCCTAACGTTAAAAGCTAGTATAGTCCTCAGTCAGTTCGGGCGCAGAACTTCAGATCGGTCCTACAGATATCCTCCTTAGCGAATGAGATCGGTTGTCCTTAGTCGTCTCTTCCTCCAAATGACACGGGGATCCCCGTTTCACTCTCGTCCAGACTCTGTCAGAGAATAGCAATCTGCCGGGGGAAGATGGCTCATCTCTCCGACAGCACCACCTTCATCAGCTGATCACAGCTTCCGGCTGCCAAATCTATACAGGCAGCGGTTCAGATGGTTTGCAGTTCGACTAGAATACAATGCTTCCAGGCGAGGTGTCGGCAAACCACATAAGCTGAACCATAGTGTCATGTAGAGCCCACCGACTGTTCGAACTTGATATTGGGCATTAAATCATTGACATTAGATGAATTTATGTTATCTTACGCCATAAATATCGCCCTCAAAGCTGACCTCAAAAAGTACACCAGGGGCCTGTTGCACAAAACTAGGATAAGGGATTAATCCAGGATATGTTGGTTATCCTGGATCAATTTATCCTTGATCTGGGTGCAAAAAAGTGGGATAAGTTGGAGTGGGATATGTTTTGACATAAGTTACCATGGAGATATATTCTGTGGAGCTAGCCTGCTCCAGACCAGGCTAAGTTCCAGGATCTATTTAATCTCATCCCTTTTCTCAGTCAGCAGTTACCACAAATGGAAACCAATATTTATTCCACCTCCCACTACACATTCTTATCACATTCAATGAGACCCAATGTCATTATTTAAACATTTGTGATCATTAATTGCAATCACATATTATATATATATACAAATACTATGCTATGCATACTATGCAAATAATGTATAAAGCAAAGAATAACTTACTGCCAAGTAATGTTAACAAACTGTTTTGTGATAGAGAGGGATGTTATAAGAGATGTTATAAATTAAGGGGTGAGTTAAATTTTAAGATTCTTAAAGTGCGCACTACATTGAAAAGTTTTTGTGTTACGATCTGTGGAGTAAAACTATGGAACAAATTGTGTGTAGAGATAAAACAAATATCTAACATAAGTCAGTTAAAAAAAAGGTATAAAAAATTGATTCTTGCGTGATATAGTAATGACTAATAGGTATTTGGGTGTGTGTTGTGAATCACAACACTTTTTTCTATACATAATGTAACTGTCAATGCCTGCATACTGTGCACGTTATTTATCGGTAATTGCTGAATATATGGATCATGTATAGGTTGAGGATGAATCCGGATGATTCAGTCATGAGTTTTTGGATAAAAATGTAATAGTACTTAAGGGGTAGGGTTTAATAAGTTTACACTTCTTCCTACTCCCTTTCGCTCATGTAATCTGAGATCAACATGAATTGAAGAGGGTGACACCTTTTTTCTTCTTTATTTTTATTATTATCACTTTTTGTCTGTTTGCTTTGTTTTTTTATTACATGTTCGAAAAAAAAGGAATCAATATAAAAATACACATCATACAGTAACATGATGACATGACGTTCCTTTATTGAATAGGATAAATCAAAGCAAGTAATCCATCAGTTCCTTTCAAAAGTGAAGTCACACAGTGCTCTACAAGATAGAAAGCACAGAATCAAAGCATCTTATTCGTCACAAGAATAAATACACATTCTCAAAGGTCTGTATATAAAACACCCTGCATGTCTGCACACTGGAATAAATGCAGGACAAATCCATACTTAACAAATGAACAGACAAATGTCAGGCCTGTACACACAGTACACAGCACAATAGGCCAAATGAATAGCTATCTGCTATTGCAGGCCATATTCAACTTAAATGTACAGAATGCACTTTAATTTAAATAATTTAAAACATATTGGTCTCTGATCAGCCGACCACTGTCGTCATCTGAGGGCACTCTGGGGGCCCTCTCCTTCCTCAGACAGGCCACATTATGGAGGACAGCACAAGCCACAGTAATATCGCACGCTCTGTCTGGACTGACCCTCAGATGGTGCAGACATTGGAAGCGTGCCTTCAGGAGGCCAAAGGTCATCTCGATCCGAGCCCTTGTCCTGGCATGGGCATTGTTATATGCCTGCTGTGCTCCCTGAGGGTCTGCGTAAGGTGTGAGGCAAAAAGGCTCACAGGCATACCCTCTGTCCCCCAGCAGCGTGCGCCATCAGGCAGTGGCCTGGCTTTGCTGATCAGGTAGTCAGCATTGCAGACCATCGGAAATGATAAGATGTAGACTATTAAACCAATCAATGCACATCACAAGCAATGTACAGTGTTCATTAATGTCATAAAGTCATATCCACCTGAACATTAATGCTGTGAAAGGATTTCCTGTTCACAAAATTTCCCTCATGGGCACCTGAGGGGTTAGGTCAGCTAGTGGTGACCCACCACCCGTGCCTTGCTTGTGTTTTTTTTTTTTTTTTTTCAATTGCTATAAGTACAGACAATATGTGAGCAGGCACCCTCTGGGTACAAAGTATGTACATGCATAATATTTGTCAGGGCACTTACTGTTCTGCAGGATGTTCTTGTACTTTATCCTGACTTGCTGCCAAGTTCGTTTGGGCCCTGTCATGTTTAATCTGAAAATAATAAATTAAATAAAAAAAGGAACAAAGGACACACACACATAATGAATGAAACAACAGAAGAGCATGAGGAGAAAATACGGAGCTGCATTTACATGATTTTACTCACATCTGCAGTCAATTTCACTGGTAGTTCCAGCTGTTTCATAATCAGAATACAACTATGTTTTTGGGGATGTTAACCCATAACAACCCACGGTGACACAGGTGTCACACGTCCAAATTTTCCTAAAACATGAAATAATCCGAGTTCTCAATGCCCAATGTGACACATCATTTGAGATCTTGGACAGTAGAGGGTGGTGTTTTGAAAAAAAAGTCAGAAATGTGTATATGTGGTCTATTTAGTCTGTCTTATATCCCCCATAATTTTCCTAAAAGCAGAAATGGGTCCTGGTTCTTATGGGTTAAGGGTCTTCTATGGGTCTCTCACCTCTTCATATGCGTCCATAATTATCTCCTGCTCCAACGGAGAGAAGTAAGCTGCACGAGATGCCACGGTGAATCAGTGAATCTGTGATTGATTGCGGGCCCTATTTGAGGAGCAGTGTGCTGCAACTTATCCAGGATTGGTTTCACCTGGCTTGATAAATCCGTGTCTACTTATCCTGGCCTGGCGTTTGTGCAACCAATTAAGCCTGAACTCTGTTATTTTGGATTGGTGGAGCCAGGCTCAATAACTTATCTTGGATGTCTAAATCCTACTTTTGTGCAACAGGCCCCTGGTTTCACTGGATGTTTCATTGATGGCTGTTCTACTGTACAGCGGAAAAAGTAGCTTCTGGCTCACTTAGGACTAATTGAGGCACACTGCATGAGCAGTGATGGGCATGGGTCATATCTGTAAGCACTAGTGGAAGAATTTATGTGGTAGGCAGGGTTTTTTGTTGTTGTTTGTTTGTTTTGACATCATAGAGCAAAAATTTAGAAAATCGTGTCTGACCACATCCAGGCTCCACACTGAGCCTCTTCCTCATTATGTTCAATGCCTATGTTCAATGCCATGGTGCATGTAGCCACAAGTGGTGAAGAGATATGATGACAAATAGTGGGGAATAACTTCTGAGGGCAACCTTTGTTGTCAATTTGAATTTGTGGATTTGGTGGGAGGGGCTTAGGAGAGTGAGTGTTGAAAGGTTTTGAATATGTTTGCACTGATTTTGCAGCTTTAAGTAAAAATAGTAATACCACAATGTAAACTGAACTGGGTTGAAATCTAGTATGGCTGGACCATGTATGGCCATTGTGCTCCTGGGTCTGCGCCAGGCGCTAAAGTGTGCACACTCAAAGGGAAGTGATCATGCCTCTTGCATCAAGCATATAGTTTGCACAAGTAGTTGTGGTGTATGATGATAAAGGGGTCTATCTGCAGTCCAGCCAAGTAGTTCTGGTGCCTGAACGTAACCGTTTCGAAGGTATATAATGTAGTTGGCATGTCCTGTTGTGTGTCCGCCATTATGCTGCAATCCATCGCAAGTCGGAAGTTAATAGTTTCAAGTCCAACTTCCAATTTGAATTCATCTCACTGCATCTGCTTAGGATGGATGCATGCTCACAAGATAAAATGAGATTTGATAAAACTTTATTAATCCCATGCTGGGGAAATTAAGTTGTTACAGACAGCAATATATATATGTGTGTGTGTATATATATATATATATATATACACACTTTTTTATATCTTTCTATGTCTCTCTTTTATCCAATCTTCCTCTGTCCAATGTCTGTGTTCTTTTGCCCATATTAATCTTTTTCTTTTATTGGCCAGTCTCAGATATGGCTTTTTCTTTGCCACTCTGCCCTGAAGGCTGGCATCCTGGAGTCACGTCTTCACTGTAGATGTGACCCCAAACTTTTGAACGGCAGTGTATAGCCCTCACACATCTGGACAAAAAAGACTCTTACGTCAGAATGCTGCTCATAGACTTCAGCTCAGCATTCACACAATCATCCCGCAACAGCTCATCACAAAACTGGACCAGCTGGGATTAAACACCTCACTGTGCAACTGGCTGCTGGACTTCCTGACTGGGAGACCTCAGGCAGTTCGGGTCGGCAGGAACACATCCAGCACCACCACACTGAACACGGGGGCCCCCCAAGGATGTGTGCTGAGCCCCCTCCTCTTCACTCTGCTGGCCCACGACTGCACACCGTCGCACAGCTCCAACCTCCTCGTCAAGTTCGCCGATGACACAACTGTGGTGGGTCTCATCAGCAACGACGACGAGACGGACTACAGGAGCGAGGTGAGCCGCCTGGCCTCGTGGTGTGAACACAACAATCTCTCTCTGAATGTGGAGGAGACGAAAGAGATTGTTGTGGACTTCAGGAGAAGACGCCCCCAGCATGCCCCCCTTACCATCAATGGTGCTACGGTGGAGAGGGTAAGCAGCCCCAAATTCCTGGGAGTGCACGTCACTGAGGACCTCTCCTGGACCACCAACACCACATCGCTGGCCAAGAAAGCGAACCAGCGCCTCTACTTCCTCCGCAAACCTCCCCCCACACACACAAACACACACACACGCACACACACACACACACACACACACACACACACTGGACTCTGAAATGCCTCCACCACACACACACACACACACACACCCTGGACTCTACAAACTCTCACTGATGTGAACTCCTCCCCTCAGGAAACAACACATAGTCACTTTATTCACCTCCAGTCGTTAAGCTAATTCTTTTTGCACTACCAGTTACATTTGCACTATTACATTTTCGCAATTTCGATTCTCTGTCTGTCCTGGACATACTGTAGAATTGACAATAAAGCTGACTTTGACTTAGACTTTGATATATATATAGTATATACATTAATATACATTATACACAAGAAAAGAAGAATACTGTTGCCATGAAAAATACTTTTGCCAAATTTAATTGCACATGAGAAAAAATGCTATTGCCATATTGAATTTCACATGAGTCAGATATGGATAATAAATATGTTTTTTTTACCATTGCGCAGTAGAAAAAAATATACAACACAGTAAAAAATATGCAACATTGCACAAGATGTAACGAATATGAGTGTATGTTAGCATAAATAACAGCAGTGCAAACAGTAAGTTTGTGATGTTGTAATGGGAAACAACATGCCATGTTAGATAATGCTGGAGTAAAATAGTCTGACTGTCACACCGCGGTGAGGTTTGTCTTGTCATGGGTTTTTTGTCTTGTTATTTCCTGTTTTATTTTGAAGGCCTAACTCTCCTCTCGTTTCAGAGCACTTGCCCTTCCTCATGTGTCCCGTGTGTCCGCCCTGATTACCTATTGTCTCCACCTGTTCCTGATTACCCTCCACGTGTTAAATAGTCTGCGTCTCCCTTGTCTTGTGCCAGTGTGTCTTTGTCCGCCAAGCAATTCACCCGAGCCTGTCATCTCCCTTGCCCGTCATCTCCCTTGCCCGTACCACAGCCACAGTTATTGTCGTAAGCTCTGGTTTCCTCTTCGTGAGTGTTTTTTGTTTGTAATTTTGATAACTTTTTGGTTTATTTTTGTAAGATTCTTCTTAGCCGATTTGTTTTCCTCTTTATAGAGTGATTTTCTGTTGTGATAGTTTTGCCTTTTTGTTACCTGTTCCTCCATTATTTTCGGAGTAGATTTTGAGTTCATTGTTTTCCTTACCTAGTCTTGTTTAGTCATAGCTGTTTGAGTTTCCTCCTTCGGGAGCGATTTTTGTTTCTAGTATTCATAGTCGTAGAGTTCCTTAGTTATTCCTCTTAGTGAGTGTTTTCTGTTCTTTGTTATTTTTCTTATTATTGATATTATTATAGATATAGCATTTTGCCTAGATTAATTTTATAGCCGGTTTGTTTAACACGCGAATTGGTTCCTGAGTGTTCAATAAACTTCTGTGTGTACTTATCTCTGCGTCTGAGTCCTCTTCTGAGTCCCCGCCTGACAGTACACACTGGCCAGCATGGACTCAGCAGAGACCAGCCAGCTCACCGCCGCAGTCCATGCCCAGGAATCTCGCCTTTCCCGTCAGAAAGAGTTCCAGGCAGCCATGGCGTCACAGTTAGGTCAGTTGTCGTCTCAAGTCCAGGATCTGATTGATCACTTCCGTCAACCTACCAGAACCATGGCAGCACCACAGCCCTCCCCGACACCGGTCCCGAGTTTCTCCGGCACCGGAGTCGGACCCAAGCTCGCTCCACCGGAACTCTACTCCGGAGAACCGGGTCAGTGCAAGGCATTCATGATAGATTGTTCTATTCATTTTGAACACTCTCCCTATGCGTTTCCCACAGAACGATCTAAGATCGCGTTCATGATCTCCCACCTGACCGGGTGAGCAAGGGCTTGGGCTTCAGCAGAGTGGGATCGAGAATCACCATTCCGTTCCTCCCTAAAAGACTTTAAGGAGGCTTTGACAAGGACTTCTGACCCGGTGACAACCAGCCGGGAGAAGGCTCGAGAGCTGAGCGGCCTCAAACAAGGCTAGAGCTTCGTCAGCGACTACGCCATCCACTTCCGCACTCTGGCGGCGGAGAGTGGGTGGAACTCCACAGCACTGTACGACGTGTTCCTGAAGGGACTCTCCACCTCCATCCAGGAGATGTTGGTTCCCTTGGACCTCCCCCCGGACCTCGACTCGCTGATAGCTCTGGCTATCCGTACCGAAAGCAGGATCCACGAACTCAAGCAACACCGAGGCAGCCGGACACTGGAGGAAAGGGGCTCTCATGCTCTTAATCCTACACTGCTGGAAGCCCTTCATCCGTCCCCAGACTCGTCCCAGCACTCGGGTTCCGAGGGAAAATCCGAACCCATGCAACTGGGTCGAACTCGGCTGACACCCGAGGAACGTCGACGCAGAATAACCGAGGGACGGTGCTTCTACTGCGGAGAGACGGGTCACCTCATTGCCTCATGCCCGGCCAAAAAGAAAACCAAGCCGGTGAGTTCAACCCCCCTGGCGGTTGCTGCATCACGAATCTTCACGCCGATTCAGGTAAAACACAATACCATTATCTCACACCTGAACGCACTCAGACTCAGGGGCAGACGAAAGTCTGATGACATGGGATTTAGCAGCTAAGTTGGGGCTCAAAACTGAGCTTCTGACTACCCCAGTGCGAGCTCGCGCTCTGGACGGTAAGGAGCTGTTCGTCATCACCCATACCACTGAGCCCCTGGAAACCTATGTCCAGGGTCATAAGGAAATAATGAACTTTTTCCTGTTTCACTCTCCCTCACAGACTTTGATCCTGGGTTATCCCTGGCTGCGGGAAAACAACCCCCTCATAAACTGGAAAACTGGAACTATTATGGGATGGGGGGGTGAATGCACTAATCACTGTAAGTCCCATCAGAACCAAGCTGAGAATGTGTCTACGATTAACCATGTCTCTCTTAATGTCACATCTCACAGACCCTACGACTGTGCCATAGACCTGCTCCCGGGCTCCACCATTCCCAAGGGCCGGCTTTATTCGGTTTCTGGACCGGAGAGGAAGGCTATGACGGATTACATCCAAACCTCTCTCAAAGCAGGGCTGATACGCCCCTCCTCCTCTCCGGCCGGAGCAGGGTTCTTCTTCGTGGGTAAGAAAGACGGGTCGCTTCGCCCATGCATTGACTATAGTCCGCTTAACGCTATAACTGTAAAGAACCGTTATCCCCTTCCCCTCATGTCGTCAGTATTTGACCAGCTTCAGCAGGCCCGAATATTCACTAAACTTGATCTCAGAAACGCCTATCACCTGGTTAGAATCAGGGAAGGGGATGAGTGGAAGACGGGGTTTAACACCCCCAGTGGACATTATGAATACCTAGTCATGCCATTCGGACTCACTAATGCACCCGCGGTGTTCCAAGCCATGATAAACGACGTATTAAGGGACTTTATAGATCAATTTGTGTATGTTTAGTTAGATGACATACTGATCTACTCTCCCGACCTCGTTACACACCAGAGACACGTAGCGGCCGTGCTCAAGCGTCTATTGGACAATAAACTGTATGTCAAGGCAGAAAAAAGTGAGTTCCATGCCGAAACCATCTCCTTCCTGGGCTTCATCATAGCCCCTGGAAGGGTGCAAATGGACCCGGCTAAAGTTAGCGCTGTGGCCGAATGGCCCACTCCTGATAGCTGTCGCAAAGTTCAGCAATTCCTAGGTTTTGCTAACTTTTACAGACGGTTTATCAGAGGCTTCAGCGCAATAGCTTCTCCTTTGCATGCTCTTACCTCCTCCAAGGTCCACTTCTCCTGGTCACCCGAAGCTGAGAAGGCCTTTCAGAAACTCAAAGCCAGCTTCACCACAGCACCCATTCTCATCCTGCCTGATCCACAGCGACAATTTGTGGTGGAAGTGGACGCTTCCAATGAAGGCATCGGGGCCATCCTCTCCCAGTATGCTGAACGGGATGGCAAGCTGCATCCATGCGCCTTTCTGTCACGACGGCTGTCTAAGGCGGAACGAAACTATGACGTGGGTAACAGGGAACTTCTGGTGGTCAAGGTGGCGCTGGAGGAGTGGAGGCACTGGTTGGAGGGGGCTGAGCACCCATTCCTTGGTTTGGACTGATAACAAGAATCTAGAATACATCCGTCACGCAAAAAGATTAAACTCACGCCAGGCCAGGTGGGCGCTATTTTTTAACTGATTCTCATTCTCTCTTTCTTACAGGCCGGGGTCCAAGAACGGAAAGCCGGACGCCTTGTCCCGACTCTACGACCCCGAGCCGGTGGCCAAGGAACCAGAACCCATCCTTTCACGAACCTGTGTGGTCGGAGCGGTAACTTGGCATATGGAAAATGAGGTCAAGCGAGCTAATGGAGTAACCCTGCCACCTAGTGGGTGCCCTGAAAATCGCTTATTTGTCCCGGTTAATCTGCGCCCACAGGTGATCCACTGGGCTCACTCCTCGCTGCTATCGTGTCATCTGGGGGTGAAACGAACTATGTTCGCCATCGCCCGGAGGTTCTGGTGGCCATCCATGGAGCCGGAGGTCCGGGAGTACGTAGAGGCTTGCTCAGTCTGCGCCCGAAACAAGCCGTCCTCTGGATCACGCATGGGGTTGTTACAACCTCTGCCCGTTCCCTCCAGACCGTGGTTCGACATATCTATGGACTTCGTCACGGGGCTCCCGGTCTCTCAAGGTAACACCACAGTCCTCACAGTGGTAGACAGAGTTTCTAAAATGACTAGATTTATTGCCTTACCAAAGTTACCTTCTGCTAAAGAAACTGCAGAAATCATGATTGATCATGTATTTAAAATCCACGGATTCCCCAAAGATATAGTTTCAGACCGGGGGCCCCAATTTGTGTCGCGATTCTGGGGGGAATTCTGCTGTCTCATTGGGGCCAAAGCTAGCCTGACTTCAGGCTATCATCCAGAGGCGAATGGCCAGACTGAGCGTCTCAACCAGCAGCTGGAAACCGGACTCCGGTGCCTGGTGTCCCAGAACCCCTCTACATGGAGCAAACACCTGGTCTGGGTCGAGTATGCTCATAATTCATTACCCACTTCAGCCACTGGTTTTTCCCCTTTCAAATGTGTTTATTGTTATGACCCTCCAGTCTTTCCAGATCAGGAACCAGAGGTCTCAGTTCCCACGCCGTGATCCGCAGGTGCCAACGCATCTGTGCTGCTGCCCGGCAGGTCCTCATCCGCCAAGGGGACCGGGTCAAAGTAGCTGCTGACCGCAAGCGTCGACCAGCACCCGCATACCAACCGGGCCAGAAGGTCTGGCTCTCGGCCAAGAATCTCCACCTTCGGGTGCCTTCCCAGAAACTGGCACAGAGATTTGTGGGACCGTTCCCGGTCACCAAAGCCGTTGGTCCTGCTGCGGTCCACCTCCGCCTCCCTCGCTCTCTTCGGGTCCACCGCACCTTCCATGTGAGCCAAGTCAAACCTGTCAAGGAAAGCTCCATGGTCCCTGCCCCCCCACCCCCTCCTCCTCCGGAGATGGTAGACGGGGGTCCGGTCTACAAAGTCAAGCGCTTACTGGCCGTGCGCAACAGAGGCAGGGGCAAGCAGTACTTGGTGGACTGGGTGGGTTACGGCCCAGAAGAGAGGCAGTGGGTGCCCTCACGTTTCATCTTCGACAAGTCCCTCATCAGACTTTAATCGGGACCATCCTGAGCAGCCTGGACTGTCTGGTAGCCGGTCCTAGAGGGGGGGGTAATGTCACACCGCGGTGAGGTTTGTCTTGTCATGGGTTTTTTGTCTTGTTATTTCCTGTTTTATTTTGAAGGCCTAACTCTCCTGTCGTTTCAGAGCACTTGCCCTTCCTCATGTGTCCCGTGTGTCCGCCCTGATTACCTATTGTCTCCACCTGTTCCTGATTACCCTCCACGTGTTAAATAGTCTGCGTCTCCCTTGTCTTGTGCCAGTGTGTCTTTGTCCGCCAAGCAATTCACCCGAGCCTGTCTTCTCCCTTGCCCGTACCACAGCCACAGATATTGTCGTAAGCTCTTGTTTCCTCTTCGTGAGTGTTTTTTGTTTGTAATTGTGATAACTTAGTTTTTGGTTTATTTTTGTAAGATTCTTCTTAGACGATTTGTTTTCCTCTTTATAGAGTGATTTTCTGTTGTGATAGTTTTGCCTTTTTGTTACCTGTTCCTCCATTATTTTCGGAGTAGATTTTGAGTTCATTGTTTTCCTTACCTAGTCTTGTTTAGTCATAGCTGTTTGAGTTTCCTCCTTCGGGAGCGATTTTTGTTTCTAGTATTCATAGTCGTAGAGTTCCTTAGTTATTCCTCTTAGTGAGTGTTTTCTGTTCTTTGTTATTTTTCTTATTATTGATATTATTATAGATATAGCATTTTGCCTAGATTAATTTTATAGCCGGTTTGTTTAACACTTCGCGAATTGGTTCCTGAGTGTTCAATAAACTTCTGTGTGTACTGATCTCTGCGTCTGAGTCCTCTTCTGAGTCCCCGCCTGACACTGACAGCTGTTTGAATGAAGGACCTGCGATAGTGTAGGAGCTGCCTAAGGTCCCCACGGTCTCATACAGGGGGTGAGAGGGGTTGTCCATGGGTACATCCCAAGTCTCTTAAATTGCATCCATGTTTTCCTCACATGCGTCACTTGGAAACCACGCAAGGAGAGAATAAGGGAGGAAATATGTTTTATGGAAACTGAGACATCCTGTCCTCTGAAGTGTCATGTGAAGCAACGTCTGTTTCTGATGACGGTGGCACAGCTGGATCTGCTGCATAAAGGGGCCTGCATTTACCATGAAATTCACACTGACACAAACACGCCTGCCCTTATTACTCCATTTAGACACATTCACTTATATTTACAGTATCAGAAAAAAGTCACCTGTACTAGCAAATCAGTATGTAGCACCTTTATTAATGCACATGAGAATTAATTAAAGTACTACATACTTATTTCTGAGTGCTGAATACTTCATTTACCAATTCTGTGATATTTGGGTGAACACCTATTGTACTCTGAAGACATTTGTGTCAAGCCAGGTTAAGAAAAGAAAGTCATTGTGTGTGTGTCAGACCAGGACTCAGAGGAGGACTCAGGTGCAGAGAGTTCAAATGGCACAGGTTTACTGAACACAACCCAGAGACCTCTTCGCAGAGTGTAACAGAATAACTATGAAAAGACTAGCAATATAAATCAAGTGAGAAAAGCAAAGTAACAAAAAACGCTCCGTAAGGAGGATAAGAAAAAAACAACGATGGTTTTAAAACTTACTGAACAAAAAAACACTCCTGAGGGAGGAAGAATACAAACGGCTATGAAAAAGACTAAGAAGCTCACTAGCAAAACTATGGAAACAAAAATTCACTCCTAAAACACGGAGGAAGACAATCACTAACTCTATAATACAAACGAACAAAAGAACACTCTTAAACAGGACTATGATTCGGCTATGATCAAATAAAAAGCAAGACAGCAAAAACTAGACTATAGAACTGACAACAAAAAACACTCACGAAGAGGAACTAAGGATTTTGTAGGCAAGAACACTGTGACTATGGCGATGATCAAAGGCAGGCACGGTTGACCGAAGGATCGACCGAAGGACAAAGGCACACTGGCACAAGACAAGGATGACGCCGACTATTTAAACACGTGGAGGGTAATGGGGAAAAGGTGGAGACAACAGGTGATCAGGGCGGACACACCGGTGACACAAGAGGAAGGGCAAGTGCTCTGAAACGAGAGGAGAGTGAGAGTTAGACTTTCAAAAAAAAAACAGGAAATGACAAGACAAAAAACCCAGGACGAGACAAACCTCACCACGGTGTGACAGAACCCCCCCCCCCCCTCTAGGACTGGCTACCAGATACTGGGAGGGTCATAACCTAAACACATTTGAATGGGGAGAAACCAGCAGCTGACGTGGGAAGTGAATTATTAGCATACTCAACCCAGACCAGGTGTTTGCTCCATGTAGAGCAGAGGTCTCAAACTGATTCCATAAAGGGCCATGTGGCTGCAGGTTTTTGTTCCAACCGAGGAGGAGCACACCAGGCTGGAATCAATTAATCAGCTGATTGTTATGATCAGTAGCTATCACTAGGTGTCTGCTGTCTGGACTGGTACTGTTTGAATTAGGCAGCAGCAGAAGGAGATGCTCTGTGTTATATGTGAACTCTGTCTTGTTGAGTTGAGCTTTCACCAGAGAAGCTGACGTGGATTGAAGTCGCCAGAAAGCCTGGACCTGTTGGGAAACGTTGATGAAAACTGGCGTGCATTCAAGTAGTGGTTCAACTTGTATGTCACGGCCATGGGACTGGAAACAAAGCCAGACACGAGAAAGGTAGCACTTTTGCTAATATTAGCAGGGCCAAAGGCCATTGAAATGTTCAAAATTTGCGGCTGAGGACAGAGAAAAGATGGACGCCATGTGAACTTCTCAGTTGTGAATGAGAAATGTGAATCACTGCTGGGTGATAAGAGCTGTGAAGAGCTTGGGCTTGTGAAAAGAGTGTACTGTATTGAAACAAATTCAAAATGTGACATTAATGCTATTGTGCAAAATTTTTCTGATGTGTTCAAAGGTTTTGGTACACTGTCGTTTACATATAAAACCCAACTAAAGGACGGTGCCCAGCCAGTTGTGCATGCACCACGTAGGGTCCCAGCACCACTACGTGAAGCTCTTAAAGGAGAACTGGACAGGATGACCAACCTGGGTGTGATCAGAAAGATCCAGGAGCCTAAAGATTGGGTCAACTCCATGGTTGTCACCAAGAAAAAGAACAGTGAGTTAAGAACATGCATGGACCCAAAAGATCTGAACAAGAACTATCAAATACCCAGAGAAGAGGAGATAATCAGTGAAATGGCAGGAGCTAACTATTTCACAAAACTTGACGCTTCACAAGGTTTCTGGCAATTAAGACTGGATGAGAGCAGTGCTAAATATTGTACCTTTAATACACCTTTTGGGAGGTACTGTTTTCTTAGACTGCCATTTGGAATAAAATCTGCACCAGAATATACAACAGAGCAATGGAACAGATCGTTGAAGGCTTAGAGGGAGCCAGAGTTTACATTGATGACATTATTGTATGAGGCTCGACTCTCCAAGAGCACAACCAGAGACTTTACAAGGTAATGGAGCGTATACAGCAGTATGGACTGAAACTCAATAGAGCCAAGTGTGAGTTTGCAGTGCAAGAAATCCTCTCCCTCGGAGACAAACTCACAGCTCAGGGTGTACAACCAGACCAAGACAAGATAAAAGCAATACTGAACATGCCAAGACCAACAGACAAAACAGGCATCTTGCATTATGGGAATGGTAAACTTCATATGCAAATTTATTCCCAACCTCACGCCAAAGACTTCTTGTATCCATGAGCTCTTACACAATGACTGCAACTTCAAATGGGCTACCAAACATGAGCAAGAGTGGCAAAGTCTAAAACAGACTCTCACCAAGGCACCAGCATTAGCCTACTATGACCACACAAAAAAGCTCAAAGTGTCAACAGATGCCTCCAAAGATGGTATTGGGCAGTGATTCTGCAAGTTGAGGGACAGCACTGGAAACCAGTAGCCTATGCTTCTAGGGCTATGACAAATCTGAATGCAAGTATGCCCAGATTGAGAAGGAATGCTTAGGTGTAGCTTATGGCTTGGAGCGGTTTCACAGTTACATCTATGGACTACCGTCGTTCACTGTGGAAACTGACCACCGCCCACTGGTCTCCATTATCAAAAAGAATCTAAATGACATGTCACCACGCATCCAGCATTTAATGATGAGAATGCAAAGATGCGTCTTTGAACTGGTTTATACACCTGGAAAACACCTGGTACTCACAGATGCCTTGTCCAGAGCACCTGCTGAAAGCTGTGTAAGTGCAACAGATGAGGACATTGAGAGTCACATAAATATGGTATCAAGTGCTCTGCCAGTATCTGACACCAAGTTAAGAGAAATAGCTGAAGCAACATCACAGGACGCAGAGCTGCAGCGTGTTATTCAAAACATGGATGACGGATGGCATGCGGGCTCATGCCCTCACTACTACCATGTTCGAGCAGATCTCAGTTTTTTTGATGGCCTTTTACTACAGAAAGGGAGGATAGTCATCCCAGAAGCTCTGAGGCCAGATCTGTTAAAAAGGATACACAAAGGACATCTCGGCATTGAAAAATGTAAAAGGAGAGCGAGAGAGTCAGTGTATTGGCCCGGACTAAACAAAGACATTGAGACATTTGTGAGTAAATGTGAAGTGTGCCAAAACACAGAAACAAACAAAGCAAAGAACCAATGGTGTTAGCTGAAGTGCCTGCATCCCCTTGGCACAAAGTAGGGATGGTCTTGTTAAGGTTAAGACTACCTTGTAGTTGTATATTATCTGTGCAACTATCCAGAAATGGCACTACTCACAAACACATCATCAGCACGTGTGATTACCCACACCAAATCCATATTCGCCAGGCATGGCATTCCACACATTGTAGTGAGTGATAATGGACCATGTTTTAGTAGCAGAGAATGGCAAAGGTTTGCAGAGCAGTAAGAGTTTCATCATGTCACGTCAAGTCCACACTATGCACAATCTAATGGACAAGCAGAAAAAAGGTGTCCACATCCTAAAGCTGGAATACAAAAGGAACGGTGTTGCAAGAAGTTGCTCCAAGATGGACAGTGCTTCAGTCTCCTGAAGCTTCCTGTGAGCCCAACAATACTGAGTTGGACTGTAACGCAAACATTTCACCAGACAAACATGAACTCAGAAGGTCAAATCTTGAAATAAAGGAACCTGACCGACTGAACTTACAGTATAAAGGTTGAGATTTTAAAAAAAAAAGTTTAAACATATGTAAATTTGGTATTTCTTTGGAGCATGGTGGTTCATTGAAAGTTTTGGTTTACACAAGTGTTGGCCTATGCACAAAAGGAAAAAGCATTGTTATATTTTGCTGATAACTAATGTGATCCCTTGATGTTGATTCGTTAGCCAGGTGTACTCCTACATGGTTAGAATAAAAACCTGCAGCCACTTGGCCCTTTATGGAATCGGTTTGAGATGCCTGATGTAGAGGGATTCTGGGACACCAGGCACCGGACGCCGGTTTCCAACTGTTGATTTTAGGCGTTCAGTCTGGCCATTAGCCTCCGGGTGGTAACCTGAGGTCAGGCTGGCTTTAGCTCCGATGAGCCGACAGAACTCCCTCCCAGAACCGTGACACGAACTGGGGCCCCCGGTCTGACAGAATGTCTCTAGGGAATCATGATTTCTTTGGCTGAGGATAATTTAGGCAAAGCAATTAATCGGGTCATTTTAGAGAACCTGTCAATGACAGTGAGGACTGTGGTGTTTCCTTAGGAGACCAGAAGCCCATAGATACAGTATGTTGGACCACGGTCTGGAGGGGATGGGCAGAGGTTGCAAAGGTGATAGTGCTCATCCTCTGCGTGGGATTAGCTGATTGCAGCGGTTTTTCCCTCTGAGGTAGGTCTGTTTCATTGCTGCTGAAGTTGTTTTGTAACAATGAGCTCCAATAATGGCTGCATTTCATATTCTACCCTAGCTCTCTGTGTGGCTGCAGAGCCGCCCACATCTCGGCTTCCGGTTCCCTGACGCCAACTCATCATTCGGCTCCAGCCCGGCTGGTCGCTGTACTGCAGCAGGCCTGACCTTATTCTTTTGGCCATCGCGTGTTTTATTGTTTGTATATGATTCTACTAGAACTACTCTTAACCCGGAGGAAATATGCCATTTACTGGAACTCTGCCTAAAAAACACCTATTTTCAATTTAGGGGAAGGTTTTACAGGCAAAAACATGGGTGTGCGATGGGCTCACCAGTATCCCCCATTGTGGCTAATCTTTACATGGAGAACATGGAAAGAACGGCTCTGAACTCTTTCAAGGGAACAACACCAAGTCATTGGTACAGATATGTGGATGACACTTGGGTAAAAATCCAAAGCCAAGAAGTGCAAGCCTTCACCGAGCACATTAACTCAGTGGACAAGAACATCAAATTCACTCGAGAGGATGTCAAGGACATGAGTTTGCCTTTTTTGGACTGTGATGTCCACATTGGAGAGAACAGGCGCCTCCAGATTGGGGTTTACAGAAAACCCACTCACACAGACCAGTACCTCCTTTTTCACTCACATCACCCACTGGAACACAAACTAGGTGTTATCAGAACTCTCCAACACAGAGCTGATAATGTTCCAACCAGCCAAGGACAAGGAACACAAACACCTGAGGGGGGCCCTCAAAACCTGTGGTTACCCCAGCTGGTCCTTTGTGAAAAGTTCAGCTGCTTCCAGAAAGAACAGGGTGACAGAGGAGGAAAAGAGGGACAGGCGGCATAACATCGTCATTCCATATGTGTCTGGTGTATCGGAGAAACTCAGGCGAATCTTCAACAAAAACAACATCCCGGTACATTTCAAACCTGGGAACACTCTCAGACAAAGGCTGGTGCACCCCAAAGACCGGACACCTCACACTCAGAAGAACAATCTGGTGTATGCAGTCCGGTGCAGTGAGGAATGCACAGACTTGTATATTAGGGAAACCAAACAGCCACTGAGCAGACGCATGGCACAACACAGAAGGGCAAACTCTTCAGGGCTGGACTCAGCTGTTTACCTGCATCTCAAGGAGAAAGCACACTGCTTTGAGGATAAAAATGTGCATATTCTGGAGAGAGAAGACAGATGGTTTGAAAGAGGAGTACGAGAAGCCATCTATGTCAAGGTTGAAAAACCATCTCTGAACAGAGGGGGAGGTCTGAGACACCACCTATCTCCCACATACAATGCTGTCCTTTCATCTCTCCCAAAAAGATTCAAAGATTTAGCCTCTGAGGATAAACAACAAAGCCATTCACACATGGCTCCAGGAGCCTCCCAATGACAACAATGGGACACTAACAAGGCAAACGACTGTCGTTGACATCCAAGGGTTGCACCCCACCCCGCCTTAATGGGGGGATCGTTTGCCTCACAATAGAGTGATACCATTCTTGGTTTTGGGGGTTGGCCTCACTCAGGGGATAAATACTTGAACCTAACACCATTGCATTGGACTAGAGCTGTCCTATCTAGTCTGGTTGCATACGAACTGATGAAGCCTGAGCCTGAGCCTGATGGGCCCTTGGTGTGTCGACAACAGCCAGGCCACTTTGCACGAGACTGCGATGGTGAGCATGTTCCTCCTCGTGCTCGTGTTAATTCTGCTTCGGGTCTGCCTTCCCACTCTTCCCCCCCGCAGGGAAGGTTCAAGGTTCAAGGAGTCTTTATTGTCCCTGTGGGGCAAATTGCTCTACAGCCAGCAGTAACAAAAACAGTCAACAATCACAGATTGCACAGATGAAATAATACATGGAACAGCAGATTAATCAATCACTTATTCAGAAGACCTATGGCAGCAGGGACAAAAGAATACTTAAGTCTATTAGTCCTGCATCTTGGCAGGATGAACCTGTGGCCTGACGGGAGCAGCACAAGCTCACCAACCAAAGGGTGACTCTCGTCAATGAGAAGTGAGTGGGCCTTATTCAGGGTCCTGACCTTATACATGTCAGCAAGATCGTTGAGGTCAGTGCCTGTAATTTTGCTGCACACTCTCACTATACCCTGCAGTCTGTTTTTGTTCTTGAGGGAAAGTAAGGCGTGCCAGCAAATAAAATAAAAGGTCAGAATAGACTCAATAAAGCAAGAATAAAACATTCTCTTAAAAGTGCAGTCAACATTAAAACTCTGCAATTTGATGTGCCTTCTTGCAAGCAGCATTGACATGGAAATCAAAAGACAGCTTGTCATCAATGTTAGTGCCAAGATATTTATAATTACGGACCAGCTCAACGGCTTGATCCTCAATGACAAGAGGAAACTGAAGCCCACTGAGCCGCAGAGCCACAGTTCAGGTGGGGAGTCCACAGGCTCACAGGAAATGTCAACAGCTGGGCTGATGTCCACATGTCCTACCCTTGATGTCTTGATTGGTGGCGTTTCTGTTTCTTGTTTGGTGGACACTGGGTCCATGGTGTCCACAGTAACAGAACGCTTCTTTTTGGAACAGTTTGCACCTTGGGGCCATGACCGCCTTCAATCCTGTCACTGGTTGCAGCTGCGAGCAGCCAATGGGCTCGCCATACCATATATTGGTTACCTGGAGCTGGATATGGAATTGTGTGGCAAGGTTATCCCTCGTTGTGGCATCTTGGTGGCTGGGGATCCCCCAGCTCCAATTTCTTCTGCCCCTGGAATCCTGGGGATTCTATTACAGAGAGCTGTTTGGCGAGTATGGTCCATCTCTTTTCGATTGTCCTCTTTTGTCACAGGCTCCTGGCCCCGTTCGTGAGGCCCTCCAGCAGACTGAGGTGAGAGCATTACTCCAGAAATACAGTTCTGTCTTTTCTGCCAATGAGAGTGATTTAGGCTGTACCAACCTCCTCTTTCATGACATCCCTCTTCTTGATGATGTCCCCATCCAGCAGCGGTACAGATGCATTCCACCATCAGAGTATGAAGCAGTGAAGGCCCACATCAATCAGCTCCTCGAGGCCCAGGTAATCAGGGAAAGCAGCAGTCCATACGCCTCCCCTATTGTCCTGGTACGTAAGAAGGACGGGACTCTACGGCTGTGCATAGACTTCTTAACCAGAAGACCAGGAAGGATGCATTTCCCCTTCCTCATATTGAGGAGAGTTTGGATGCACTTTCTGGGGCCTGCTGATTTTCCACTATGGATTTAGCTAGCGGGTACAACCAGGTCCTGGTAACTGAGCAGGACAAGCCCAAGACTGCCTTTTGTACCCCCTTCTGCCTGTTCGAGTGGAACAGAACAACACACAGAACAAGTGATGGCCGATGTGTGTAATCAAAACGTCAAAGTTGCTGACGTGTGAAGTTAATAAATAACAGAGTGCTGTCGTCTATGTGATCAAATATGTTTCACACATGCTGGGAGGCTGCTGTTAGTGAGATTTATAACATAACAAAACAGGTTGTGTGGTGTGTGGATATGTGAGGCTGGGGGTTGGGTTTTGTGTGTGCTCTCTCTGACAGTATCGGTGTGGCTTGCGTGTTGAGGAGGAGCTGGCTGCACACACCTGTGCCTGATCTTCATCAGGAGCTTACATAAGGCGGGCCCGCCTGTGTTCTCGCTGCCAGATTGTCACCGCTTTGTGGTAGATCGTTCGCTAGTGCCTCAGAGAATTGCCATTTGTGTTTTCTTATACTTACCCGTGTTCTCTATATTCAGGATCCAGCTCGTTACCCTCAAGCCACCCAGCACCTGTGCCAGCCAGCTCGAGCCACCACTGCGCCACACGGCCTACCGTGTCCCCTCATTGTACAGGCCATCTGTGTTGTTAGTCTAGTCCAGTTAGTTGTTGAGGTAATGCCCAACTATTTGTACTTGCCCACATTCTCAATGTCCAAACACTGGATGTTCCCTGGTGTAATCTGTGGCACCTTCCTGCACCTTCCATTTCCTTAGTCTTGCTGGGATTTACGTGCAGGTGGTTCAGTCCACATCAGGAGACAAAGGTGGTGATGACTTGCCTGCATTTTAGTTAGTTTTCCTGTGATACATGTCCAATGATGGCTGTAACATCTGAGAACTTCTGGAGGTGGCAGCTGTCAGCGTTCTGCAAACTACCACTCCGACACACAGTTGCAGAGCCTCACATACTGCTGTCTGCTGGTGAGGTAGTTGATGGTCCACACAGCCAAGTGGCTTTCTACTGTGGCTCCTTCCACCTTCCCCCTCAGCAGTGATGGCTGGATTGAGTTGAAAGCAGAAGTCAAAAACATGACCCTCTCTGTGTTCCCAGTGCTCTCCAGATTGAAAAGACAGGGATGGAGCAGGTAAATGATTTCTTCCTCCACACCAATGCCTGGTTGGTATGCCAATTGTAGGGGGTCCAGCTTGCTGCTCACCAGATGAAGGAGGTGGTTAAGTATAACCGTCTCCAGGGCCTTCATCTGGTGGGATGTTACGGCTACTGGCTTGAAGTGGTTGGGCTCCCTGGGATGCACAGTCTTTGGCACCGGAACCACGCAGGAAGTTTTCCACAGGGCAGGAACTCTCTCCAGACTGAAGCTCATGTTGAGTATGCGCAGAACAACCCCGCAGAGCTGATCTTTACAGTCCCTGAGCAGTCTGGAGCTGATACCATCAGGGCCAATGTACCGACAGCAGCTGAAATATACTAAAATGTATATAAATAGGAAACAATAAAATATACCAATGAAATGAAATACCAGTGGCCCTGTAGAAGTTGATGAGCAACTGAGAGGAGAGTCCAGCCCATTTCAGTTTCCTGAGGAAGAAGAGCCTTTGTTGTGCCTTCTTCACCAGGCGGGAGGTGTTCATGGACCAGGAAAGATCAAATGTGATGTGGAGGCCCAGGAACATGATGTTGTCCATACGCTCCACCACTTCTCTGTCCATGAGGAGGGGGCCGTGATCCGTCTTCCTGGACCTCCTGAAATCCACAATGACCTCCTTGGTCTTCCCTGTGTTCAGCACCAGGTTGTTGGCTGAACATCAGAGATGGGGGGACTCGAGTCGATGACTTGACTCGAGTCAGACTCGAGTTGCCATATTTGTGACTTGTGACTTACTTGATCAATATGAACTTAAGACTTGACTTGACTTTGACTTGCCTCTCCTGACCTGTGACTTGACTTGGACTTGAGTCGTGTGACTTGCCAAGTCACTGCACTCTTGTTTTTTTTTAAATCAACAAATAAATTATTACATGATGAACATTGCTTTATTGTGCGTGAGTGCTCTTGACCTGTAGCATATCAGCAAACCTGGCAACCCCGCTCTACCACGCGACAAGCGACACGCTGCTGCGGGCGGAGTGATGATTAGACAGAGCATGGCAGAGAGATGGATTGCACCACCCTCGTCCCGAAAATCGTACAATTTACAAAGATTATACAACAACACAACACAGAAGAGGAGCTGTCTGCAAAATCTGCAATGTTAAAGTCACGTATACTGCAAGCACCACATCGAATTTTATCAGACATCTCAGGACTATACAAGTATACAAGTAACGTTAACATGCCGTGAAGCTTGCTGGATGGATAAAGTTAATGTCTTGACGATTGTTTTTTCGCTATTTGGCTGCTGACAAGAGAGTACTAGGCCAGTGGATTGATAACATTTTGATATCGACAATTCCACAAATTCGACAAATGGCTAAAATTGCAAATTTGGCGGCAACGAACATGAGACAGTAACCATGGAAAGAAGAGGACAAATTTCGAGCAATTTTTAATTCAGCCCCGATTACTGTCGGCTGTAACCACGCCGATCTCACTCGCTCGCTGTGACAAACACCACACATGCATCCAGGCTCCCTCACCTCTTTCCCCGCCCCCTCTGCCCTCTCGGCCAATGCCTCTGACAACTCTTGGTGCGTTCATGAACCGAACAGGTATAGGAATTTTCACCAGTTCTAAACTTGTTAACAAACATGTTAATTTTGTTATTTATTCATTCATGAATTAAATAAATGTATTTCTATTCATCCATAAATTTATATATTGTAGAAACTTACTGTTATATTTGTGTCATGCTGTTAAGTGCAGAACTCAAAAGTTCCTACTGTTCGCTGCCATGCACTTGCCATTTACATCCAAAACATCTATACATGCCTGCCTAGAATGAGGCTGTACGAATCAAAACTTTATTCTCAGATGTTTTGACTACTTTGTAGGCAGTAATGACAAGCTGTGCAATGAATACATGGGTTTAAAATGAATCTTCTTCTCCCTCTGTCCCAATGTTGAGGTATGAAGAATAAATAATGAGTGATTTTGTTTGTGCTTTTTCTTTGCTGAATTGATTCTCCAAGAGTCAAGCAAAGCGGCGCCAACTCCATGCGGAGAAGAGGAGGAAGAGGTTGAGGACACAGAACCTTCGTCAGCCTTTTTGCGTCTTACAATAGGAAGAGGCAAAAGAAGGATTCCACTTCAACACCACATATGCAGCTTACACACTTTTTGGACATTTGTAGTGGACAAGACTGCCTCCATTTCTGGACACTAAACAGACACACCCTTCCTTCTCTCTTGGAGGTTGTGGCAAGACTGTTGCATATTCCTGCATCCAGCGCGCCAGTAGAGCGTGGTTTCAGCCATGGTGGTGTGATCATGGGACCTCATCATTCCCAACTCAGTGCAAAAGTGTTGACTCATCTGATGTTTTGCAAGTGTAATAGCCATTGGTAATGGCTCACACAACTCAAGATATTCTGATGCTCTCTAAGGCGCACACACACCACACACTGTTCTTTTTCTCTCTCTCTCGCATACACTGATATACTGTAAAATTCCAATAGCCTAGTCCTGAATAGAGGCCGAAGGAAGGATATATCCTTACTACCCCCTCAATCCTCTCTCTCTCACACACACACACACACTCACTCTCACACACAGACATAGACAAACACATACATTTTTGTTGGATTAAGTACATTCTACCTCAAGTTTCAGTTCCGGTGTTATTTTTTCCATGTACGACAGTAATGTGGTTGTTTTTAAGTAATAAAAAACTGTTTAAAATTCATTCATGTTGAGCTGATTCATTAACTTATCAGCTTACTTTAAAAAGAAAAGATATTGATTCTGAAAAACAAGATTGGTGAAATACAGACATTTGAAAAAAGTAATTAATTTGATAATGACTTGACTTGTGACTTGACTTGACTTGCTTGACTAAAGCTATGCTTGGACTTGACTTGCTCGATCCTCCTTACAGACGACTTGGGACTTACTTGAGGGGTAAGACTTGGGACTTACTTGGGACTTGCATGTATGGGACTTGCCCCCATCTCTGCTGAACACCACCATTGTCCGGGAGGCAGACACCCTCTCTACATTTAAGAGCAGGCTTAAAACTTTCCTCTTTGATAAAGCCTAAACTGTTAAAAATTACCAGCATTTCACAATAATTAACAGTATTTTTTTACAGTAACTTGTTGTAATCATGTTCCCCCGTAATATCCCAATGAATACCTGTAAAAACTACTGTATTCTTAGATTTTACAGCATTTACCTGTTTTACAGTAAAATGCTGCAATCAAAAAACCCCAGTTACATCACAACAAGGTATGTAATATCACAGCAACACAGTAAAAAAATGCAAGAATTTCACAGCATTCAATAGTATTATTACAGTGAAACACTGTATTCAAATATTCCTTGGTAAGTCACATGACGTAACTGAACTGTAAAGCTATAGCCAGTAATCCTGTTCAGAAAAACTTTTTGTTATACTGGATGAAATGGACCTTCCATCCTGAGAGAAGTCAATACATCAAAAAAAAAAAAAAAAAAAGGAACAAAAGAACCAGACCTCTGTGGCCGCTGCAGGCTTGTAAACACTTTGACCAATCCTTGCCTTTCGGTCTGAGTCGAAAGAACCAATCAGATGCCTTCATGTCTCGTCCTGCCCCGCACACTCACCACGTTTCACAGTTGCCAGAAATATTAAGCACACTCCTCAGCAGAAATACCAAGTTAACAGGAGAATAAGTTGATAAGGGTACATATGGCTCATGTAACTGATAGTATCTGAACTTCCTACACGGAGAATTGAGCGAGCAAGTTTCTGGAGGCGTGGCTTTGGATGGAGCACTGACGGGAGGAGGGGGTGGAGCTCAGCAGAGGCGCCGCTTTCAATTTGTCTTCTGAGCTGAATGGAGGAGGTGAGCTGCATGCCTAACGTCCATTTGCAATGCACCCAAGTTGTTTTACATGATAATAATATTTATTTTCAAATGAACGTCTATCGCATGACACCGTTCATATTTTGTTAGCAAGTGCCTGAAACTGTCGGAAGTTCTCTCACGTCCCACTGTATGTAAAAGTAATTGGCGAACGGTAGCAGTAGCAACTTTTAGCACTATTAGGTAACCAGCCAACGTTAGCTTGCTAAAGCGTTTGCCTGTGTGGTCTGATATAGGCTAGCTAACGCTAGCTAGCTAACGTTAGAGTTTGCTGTTTACCACAGCCTGGATCAGACAAACATGAGGCAGCCGCTCTAATTATTTAAATTTCAATACCTAAATACTGTACATTGTGCTTTTACTGAACTGTTTTAAGCATTTGTGTAGCATAAGATTATGAAGGTACATAACTCAGCATTTGATCAGATATACAGTAGTTAGGTGAATCATCATTATATTAATGGTGAAAGTTTTGCATGGCGGTCAACCTGTTATGCATTTTTTTAGTAATTGTCTAATTGCCTATTTTCAGGAATTATCCAAAAACATTTGGCGACATTGGCAAGCACCCTGATATTGCTGGAGACGGATGTCACTCTCTTCTGCAACAAGGAGCAAGAGGAATAATACTCTTGCTCGACGCCGCAGCGAAGGAAGACCGCGCAGGGGAACGGCAGGAGAGGCCAGACTGGCAAGAGGTCCTGTTGACCAATACGGGTATGTGACAATATACGGGTAAAGTCTGTCAACATTTTGATCGAAAGCATTGTATATGAACATGAATAACCCTGAAACAGGACAAAACATACTTTTCTCTTGACTACTTTATTGACACTTTAACATGGACCCTTTTCACGTCAAGCATGTTTTGGTGTCAATAGTGTAGTAAACACAGATGTAGACCCTTCAGCCATGAGACGACCTGCTCCAACTTCTGAGCTATAACCACCCCCAATAGCATTGTTACCCTGTGATGCCCACCCCTAGGTGTGTGAGGTAGGGCCCAGCAGATTTGCCAGTGGGGGAGACCGAGGCAACGTTGGAGAATATTAAGAGGGATCTGCTCAACATCTACTCAGGCATGCAATCTACTGTCTTTTTTTTTTTTTTTTTAATTTTGTGCAATGCAAATTTGGGTGACTTTAGTCAATTGTTACTTGGGTACTAACAATACATTTGTGTATCTGTATACACAGAGGAAGGAATGAGTGGGGCAGAGAGAGCAGAACCAATAATGACGAAGACATACGTCATCCTGCGGAAATACCTTAACAAAGTGCCTGCCCCAGTGATGTCCGAGATCAAACTGGAGTGGCCCTTTCTCTTCTCTCAGAAATGCCTATTCTATATAAGATTTTTTTATTCAAATATTTAAAATGCAAAATGAGTGATTACATTGTACGCCATTTATTACCTTGATACCTGATTTACCTCTGACCAATGAACAATATTTATCCTTTAATGTTAAATCTATGCTATTGTGTGTTACTGTGTTACAGCCATGTGCCACTGCTGTGGATGTTAATACTGCAGAACTCCCCAGCACCCCCTGCTTGATCGTTCAAGGTATTGTTACTTGGATTTTGAATCAAAATTTCCAACAAAGCTCATTGACTTTGAGTGGGCATCATAGTTTTTTTTTTTTTTTTGCTGCAGGATTTGTCTGGCTCAGTTTTGAATATTTCTTTTTGTATTTTTTTGAAGACAACACTACAAGATTTTTGTAGTGTGGCAACGCTGTGTACTGCATGGGTTATAGAATGTTTGAGACTGAGAGGAGCGCATCACCCCGTGGTGACATCCCTTCATCGATCTCTCTCTTACTCTCTTACCTTGCCATGTAGGCCTCATTCCCATTCTCGTACTGTTATTGTGACACAGCTGGGTAGCCCGGACAAATGCCTTTCTCATGTATTAAATTAAATAAGGTTAAAACAGAATAACATGTCTGTTGCTGTTATTGTGACACAGCTGTGGAAAGTTTATGACTCGGATGTTAATTTCTTGAATTGCTTGGCAGTTATGGTGAATAACCCTTGTAGGAGCCAAATATGTGTGTTTTCTGTTATAAGGTTTCTGTGTGTCATTCACTGATGTGAACATGGGGTGTCGCTGTAATGCCAGCCTATTTGGGCTAACTTATAAAGGTAGAAGGAAGTATGTTTACGTCAGGTGTTCAACCCAGAAGGGGCAAATGGTTTTTGACCGCTGTGGCGCGGAGGGATTACTGCGAAGCTGTATGTTTGGTCTTTGATATCTGTCACGATCGGTGCATCAGAAAGCAATAGAGTATTGTCAAGTTGCAACAAGCGCTGCCTGTGGATTATTGACGAAGCAACAGAATCACGGTATCTCAAAGTGAAGCGCGTTGACCAGGTCACACCGGGGGAAGACATCTCAGGAGTTAGCACTGGGCTAAGCCCTTCAACCCTTTTTTGTATATAAATATGTAATTGGGCTAACATTGACTTTACCTCAAAGTGTGGTGGCAGTGGGGGGTTTGATTTTAATTGTATAATGATTGTACTGTGTATTCCTGTTGTGGTATTGTGTGGATGTTGCCTTTCTTATGTATTAAATTAAATTAGATGAAAAAAAACATGTCTGTTAATGTTTTTGTGACACAGCTGGGTAATTGATTCGCAAGTTTCTGCATAAATTCTATGCATTTTAAGATGGCTTTGGAAAGTTGATGACTAGGAAGTTGAATTTCTTGAATTCTTGAATTTTTTAGCTGTTATGCTGAATAACCTTTTTTCTAAATAAATATGCCATTGGGCTAACATTGACTTTGCTTCAGAGTGTGATTGCTATGGGGGGGGTTTGATTTTAATTGTACAATGATTATAAATTCACAGTAAATGGATACTTCATCTGCATTACTTTCACAGTAAATTACTGGCAAATTTTTGCATGACTTCCACAGTATACATTGTAATTTCACAGTGAATTACTGTCAGCTTGTGCATTACTTTCACAGCACACACTGTAATAGTGCAGGGCCCTGTTGTAATGATGTACAGCAAAAGGTTGTAATTCCCCAGTAGTGTACTGTATTATCACAGTAATTGCTTTGTCATTGAAACTGTGAAGTTACAGTATACAGTTGTGCTTTTACAACAATGCATTATAATATCACAGATGTGAAATTACAGTAAATTGTTGTGAGTACATTTCACAGTATAATGCTGTAATCCTTGCTGTGAAAGTCATGCAAAACTTATCCAATAATTTATTGTGAATTCACAGCGAAAAATTTTGCAGTGTACATTTAGGGCTGGCTCAGGCTTTTGTTCCTACTCCTGAGCGATATGATGGAGATTTTGGTTGCTGTAAAGCGTTTTTGACACGAGTTTCTTTAGTCTTTGATTTACAACCCTATTCATACGCTACAGATAGATCTCGAATAGCTTATCTGATTAGTTTATTGTCTGGACGAGCAAGAGATTGGGGCGCTGCAGCATGGGAAGAACAAACAGCCTTTTGTCAGACATATGCCCTCTTCACTGCAGAAATGAGAAAGATTTTTGATCATCCCATCAGAGGACGTGATGCGGGAAATCGTCTGACCACTCTCCAGCAGGGGACACGGAGTGTGGCAGACTACGCTGTGGAGTTCCGTACGCTGGCAGCAGAAAGCGGATGGAATGATGTTGCACTACAAGGTGCGTTCTACCGAGGACTCTCAGAGAGAGTCAAGGATGAATTGGCCTCCCGAGATGATCCGTCTGACCTAGATGCACTTGTGGATGCAGCCATTTGTCTCGACACGTCTCACAATCCTTTCCAGTGTCTGTATTAATTGATTCAGGAGCAGAGGAGAATTTTTTGGACAGTAATCTTGCAGAACAGCTCCAGATCCCCCTGGTTTCTTTGAAGACGCCTGTGGAAGCTCACTCCCTTAATGGATTGCCACTAGCACATGTAGTTAAGAAGACTGTACCTATCACTTTGATTATTGCTGGCAACCATCAAGAAAATTTATCTTTTCATTTAATGGACCACTCTAACCCTGCAGTCGTTTTAGGTTTCCCTTGGCTGAAGCTGCATAACCCCCAGATCGACTGGTGCAACGAGGTTGTGAGATCCTGGTGTTCGCGGTGCCATGAAACCTGCCTCCGGTCAGCATTGACTCCTGCTTCAACCGTGCCGAAGGCCTCTCCCAAGCCTGTCGATCTCACAAAGGTACCCAGTGAATATCATGACTTAGCCCCAGTATTTAGTAAGAAGATGCTCTGTCTTTACCACCTCACAGGCCCTATGATTGTACCATTGACTTGTTTCCTGGAGCCACGTTACCCAGTAGCCGCTTATATACTCTGTCCAAACCCGAGGAGGAGGCTATGGAGACGTATATAAGGGACTCGCTTGCTGCTGGAATAATCCGTCCCTCTTCTTCCCCAGTTGGTGCCGGATTCTTTTTTGTCGAGAAAAAAGATTCGACACTGAGGCCATGTATGGATTTCCGTGGGTTAAATGAAATTAAGGTAAAGAACACCTACCCTCTACCCTTGATTTACTCTGCCTTTTCCTCACTGCATGGAGCGCAGATTTTCTCTAAACTTGACCTTCGGAATGCCTACCATCTGATTAGGATTAGGGAGGGGGATGAGTGGAAGACTGCTTTAAACACTCCATTAGGGCATTTTGAATACCTTGTAATGCCTTTTGGACTCACAAATGCACCGGCAGTGTTTCAAAACCTGATTAATGATGTTCTGAGAGATATGATCAATAGATTTGTCTTTGTCTACCTGGATGACATACTGATTTACTCTCCAGATTCTGAACAGCATGTACAGCACGTACGTATGGTGCTGGAACGCCTGTGGAAGAATAGACTCTTTGTGAAAGCAGAGAAATGTGAGTTTCATGTCCCAACTGTCTCTTTCCTGGGCTATATTATCTCTCTAGGCCAGATTCGGCTGGACCCATTAAAACTGACCGCTGTCAAAGAATGGCCTACCCCGGAAACCAGAAAACAGCTGCAACGTTTCCTAGGGTTTGCTAATTTCTACCGTCGGTTCATCCGGGATTACAGCAAGGTGGCTGCTCCCCTCACTGCCCTGACCTCCACCTCTCGTCCATTTGTTTGGACCCAGGAAGCAGATGCCGCCTTCTCCGATCTAAAGATTCGCTTTACCTCAGCACCTATACTCATCCAACCTAACCCTAATTCTCAATTTATTGTTGAAGTAGATGCATCGGACACTGGAGTGGGCGCAATCCTGTCTCAACGGAGCCCCAATGACAACAAGCTCCACCCGTGTGCGTTCTTCTCACGCCGTCTGTCCCCAGCAGAGAGAAATTATGATGTAGGTAATCGAGAGCTCTTAGCAGTAAAAATGGCATTGGAGGAATGGAGACACTGGCTTGAGGGGGCCAAGCAACCGTTCATCGTGTGGACGGACCACAAAAATTTAGAATATATCTGGACAGCTAAGAGACTAAACTCCAGGCAGGCGCGGTGGACATTATTTTTTGACAGGTTTAAGTTTACTCTAACCTATTGCCCTGGCTCTCGAAATGTTAAACCTGATGCTTTGTGTCGCCAATTCTCTGCAGAGGAAAATACATCTGATCCTGAACCCATCTTGCCTTCAACTTGCCTGGTCGCTTCTCTCACCTGGGAAGTTGAGGAGAAGGTCCAACAAGCACAGACCCTTCAACCCGACCCAGGTAACGGCCCCCCTGATAAACTTTTTGTGCCTGATTCTGTCCGCTCCCAGGTCCTTCTCTGGGCACATTCCTCCCGGCTGTCCTGTCATCCTGGGGTTTCCCGTACCTTGGACGTCCTTAAGCAACGTTTCTGGTGGCCATCACTTGAAAAAGACACTCAGGAGTTTGTGGCAGCCTGTACAGTTTGTGCCAGGAACAAGAATTCTAACCGCCCCACTTCAGGCCTTCTACAACCCCTACCAGTACCTTCACGACCTTGGTCTCATGTGGCTGTGGATTTTGTTACGGGTCTCCCTGCATCAAGTGGTAATACTGCTATTTTCACTGTCGTTGATCGTTTTTCTAAGGCTGCTCATTTTGTTCCTCTGCCCAAACTCCCCTCTGCCAGAGAGACAGCTGACCTGATGGTGAATCATGTGTTTCGACTACATGGAATTCCTGCGGATATTGTTTCGGACCGGGGTCCGCAGTTTGTTTCTGAGGTTTGGAAGGCTTTCTGCACAGCTTTGGGAGCCACAGTCAGCCTGACCTCTGGCTACCACCCACAGTCCAACGGACAGACTGAACGGACAAACCAGTCTCTGGAAACATCTTTAAGATGTCTGATTTCGGAGAACCCCACTACGTGGAGCGACCAACTCTCATGGGTGGAGTATGCGCACAATTCTTTGGTTAATTCTTCCTCTGGTTTATCTCCTTTCCAGTGCTCTTTAGGATACCAGCCTCCCTTATTCCCCTCTCAAGAGCAGGAGCTGGCAGTACCATCAGTGTAGCACTTTATTCGGAGATGTCAAAAACTTTGGAAGAAGGCGCGGGCATCTCTCCTGCGTGCCACCCAAAGAATGGAATCACAGGCTAATCGGCGACGTACATATGCCGTTGGCCAGAGGGTCTGGTTAAAGGCCAAAGACCTCCCTCTGAGGGTAGAATCAAAAAAACTAGCCCTTCGGTTCATAGGCCCTTTCCCTATTGTAAAGATTATCAATCCCAGCTCTGCCCGTTTGAAACTACCAGCCTCCATGAGAATCCATCCCTCATTCCATGTATCACAAATAAAACCTGTCTTTGAATCGGCTCTGATGATCACAGCTGCGGCGAGGAGTGGCCTTCCATTGTCCACACTGCAACCTACTTTATAAGAAGCCAGCCGACCACGACTCAACGCCGGATCGTAAAAGTTCTTTTATACCCTCCTCCGTGCTGCATCTCATCTCCTGCCATTCCACAACCTGCTCTGCTGCTTCTACTGGCTCCTGTTCCACCTTCATCTACCCTCACCCTCTGCCATCCAGGAGTTGTTCCTGCCCTCCATTCAGTCCGTCGTCTCCGGCTCTGTTGCTAAGTGTGCTTGTGCCTTACCATTTCTGTTCGTCCTTACAATAAACCTAGGTTAGAGATTTTGTGTTAGTTATTTAGTATCTCCGTTCTGGTTAGGTTAGTATTGTGTTAGGTAGTTCACTGCTATAGTTATCCACCAGCCTGTTAGAGGACTGTGTAGGTGTCAGTTGATTGTATTTTGGTTTTTTCCTATGCCTGACCTGCATAGCGTTTTGTGTTTAAAATAAATCCTTGATATATTGCCCTTCTTGTGTCTGCCGAGTTTTGTGTCTGCACCTGAGCCTCTGAGTCCCGAATTGTGACAGTTTAAAGGCTAAAGAGATAAGTTTTTAGCTTTCTTTTGGAAATATTTAGCTAGTGACGTTTATCAGCCAGTCCTGCTGAGCAGCGGTGTGATGATGGTTTAGAAAGAACAAGCTTGCGTTAAAGAGAACTTTATTAACAAGCAGCATCAGATGAGATGCCGGCCATCTGAGAGAGCTACAGGGTCAGATCAGAAAACTCTGTGGTTGACATACAGACAACACAATATATAGCATGCCATTTTGTCTTACTCCACCCATATCTCTCCTAACTCAAAAACAAGATAATGTTCTGGAAATTGTCATGTTTTCCTCTGCTGTACAGATGATATGTGTCGAACTGTTGTGTTCACCTTCGTAGAGGATTTACATCCAGATAGGTTCCTATGTTTTCACCACCACATCTGTTCTCCCTCTTACTGAGGCTGCTACAAAATCAATGAATTGCTCATTCTCACACATCTGAGGCAAAATAAGCAATAGCCCACTCTTTACCAAGTGCCAGGGTTAATGGTGTTTTGGAACAGCGACCAGAATTGCTTCTTAAATATCTCAGTATTTAAAATTTCGCACAAGTGGCTTCCTGTGTGCCTTAATGACGTTTCAAGTGAACAATCCAAGCTTCTCCCTCTTAGCTTTCTCAATACCTTTAGAAAATGCATTTTAATTCCTGTTCCAATACCTCTGTACGGATGTGGGATAAACTGTTTTGGTAAACTTCTTTGTTTACATACTTTGTTAGAGCCGCCTTGCTTACCTCGATAAGATCTTTATGGATAATTTTAATTTATCTTGGAATCGTTCACCTCTTTCTTATACTGATGGCATTCACCCAGGCGCATCTGATGTGTGTGCCCCAGTAGCTAATATATCATATGTAGTGCAAAATGTAGAGATTTACAGTGTAACCCCCAGAACTTCTTCATGGTGTGGTTCTGCCCATAACCATGTCTCCTAAGTCCTACTCTTTTTATAATAAGCAATACTCAAATTCTTATCCATATTGTCCCATAAAATTGGATAAAGTGCACATTACCAAGCGTCGCCCTAGAGCAGGGGTCTGCAACCTTCAACATCAATAGACCCATTTTGGCCCTTTTCAAACAAATGAATTTGTCACACCGCGGTGAGGTCTGTCTCATCATTGGGTTTTTGTCTTGTCATTTCCTGTTTTATTTTGAAGGCCTAACTCTCCTCTCCTTTCAGAGCACTTACCCTTCCTCATGTGTCCCATGTGTCCGCCCTGATCACCTATTGTCTCCACCTGTTCCTGATTACCCTCCACGTGTTAAATAGTCTGCGTCTCCCTTGTCTTGTGCCAGTGTGTCTTTGTCTGTCGGCGATTCACCCGAGCCTGTCTTTCCCGTTCGTCCTTGCCACAGCCACAGTCTTTGTTTCGTAAGCTCTTGTTTCCTCCTCGTGAGTGTTTTTTGTTTGTAAGTTTGATATCATAGTTTCTGATGTATTTTCTTAGCTTAGTTCTCAGCCGAATTGTTTTCCTCATTGTATAGTGATTTTCTGTTGTTTCTGTTTTAGTATTTAGTTTCTTGTTCCTCCGTTTTTTAGGAGAGTATTTTGATTTCATAGTTTTTCTTATATAGCTTCGTTAGTTTCCTGTATTCATAGCCTATAGTGTTTTCCTCCTTCTGGAGTGTTTTTTGTTCCTTCTTTTATTGTCATAGTGATTTCTAGTTTTTCCCTCATAGTGAACGTTTTCTGTTCTTAGTTATTTTTCATTTCTTAGTGTTCTCTAAATTTAATCCTCTTAGTGAGCGTTTTCTGTTATTTGTTATTTTCTTATTCTTGACAGTCATAGTTATAGCCTTAGGCCTAGTATAATTATATAGCCTATTTGTTTGACACTAGTGGATCTTGGGTTGAGATCAATAAAGATCTGTGTGTTCAAATCTCTGCGTCTGAGTCCTGATCTGAGTCCCGGCCTGACAGAATTCACATGGAGCCAAAAAAAAAAACCTATTTGAGTCCCTAAAATGTAGGTAACACAGCATATAAAGTTTTATTTACAGTTATGATATGTTTAAAAGAACTTGAATTTGTTGCATTTATGAAATCACAGAACTTCAAAAAGACAACATATATTGCTGTTTTGTAACAAAGGAAAATGCCAAAAAAAAACCCCCTGGCATGTATAGGGTTACTGTGATGGCTGCAACTGCTGCCACACAGCTTGCATAAATGTCGGTAACTCTCTTATATTCACATGGTTTTCTTTACATTTAATCTCTTAGTTGGCCTTTTTGACCTCATGACATCCACATTGCACATGCAGACAGGAAACACAAAGGACAACACATACCTTTTGTTTTCATACGAGACATTTATTTAGCATAAGTTGACAGTACATTAGTTTCTAATTGTAGCGTGCATTTAGTTTAGGAATTTTATTTATTTCAAGTTATAGTAGAGGTTTTGGTGTTTTTGTTTAGGTTAATTATTAAAATTTTCTACTGATTGGTTGTCCTGTTTTTTTTTCTTGTACATAAATCAATTTTTTGTGGAAATCCACCTGTGACTCCTGATGCCTGCCTGCTTGGTCCCTCAGTTACTTTCAAATAAAATGCATAATGCAGGCCTGTTTAAGTCCTTCCCTTATCTGTGGGGAAAAGTAGAAGAAAAAGGCAGTCCACTTTAAAATTAATATAATATATAGGCAGCATATTCATTTTAAAATAGAACAAACATAAAAATATGCCATTTTATATTTATTTATGACTGAAGTCTTCATTATTTTTATTTTTTTATTTTCTTTGACACATACAGCTATCAACTGTCAGGCCTGAACATAAAACACAACTACATCAATTCAGGGTGAAATATATCATGTGTTTTTGCAAAATAATAGCCTAATAAATGGTAGCTTTCTCACTTGTTTAATGTGACTTCTTTTCTTGCACATCACTGCAGGATTGCAAGCTGTCTTCCATGAGCCACAAGCAATGTTTGCGTTTTATGTAGTTCATGCCGGAGAAAACCTGCTTGCCTAAGTATGTGTCATGTCTCATCCTGTCTGTTAATGTGTTTTGTTCGCTGGAGTCAAGTCTTGTTATGCACTTCTGGTTTTATTGTGAAACCCTAACTCTCCTCTCGTTTCAGACCAATGACTCCTGGTGTCCTTCCCGCCTGTCTGATTGTCTGCCCCACCCTGATTGTTCCACCTGTTGATTGTTGCCTTGTGTATATATTGTCCATGTCTCCCTTTGTCCTGTACCAAATTGTCTTGTGTACCTTGTCTTGCGTCCTTGCTAAATCTTGCCTAGCTAAAAGAAACCTTATTACCTTGTTTAGTCTTTTGATTACCTTGCGCCTTTTGTTTGTTGCCCTTGATTACCTTGTGCCTTTTGTTTGTTACCTTTTGATAACCTTGCGCCTTTTGTTTGTTACCTTTAATTACTTTGTGCCTTTTGTTTGTTGCCCTTGATTACCTTGTGCCTTTTGTTTGTTACCTTTTGATAACCTTGCGCCTTTTGTTTGTTACCTTTAATTACTTTGTGCCTTTTGTTTGTTACCTTTTGATAACCTTGCGCCTTTTGTTTGTTACCTTTAATTACTTTGTGCCTTTTGTTTTTTACCTTTTGATAACCTTGCGCCTTTTGTTTGCTACTTTGGATAACCAAGTGTTTTGTTTTGCCTTGTTCCTGATCAGGGATTTTTGTAATAAATACAGCCTGCGAGCTTGTAACTTTTCTTGGTGTTTTGAGTTCTTGCATTTGAGTCCTCCATCCCTAGAGCCCACGGGTGTGTTAGTGTGTGGATCCAAACATCGACAGGACTCCAAATGCATACTTTTTCATGTTCATATAAGTGTCAGGAATGGCATTCCATCTTTCTAACAAGTTAGAAAGTTTGTTTGGGTTTGGGGGAGGTTTTGGATAAGATAAGATCAGACTTAATTAATCCCCAGCCAGGGAAATTCTGGTATTAAAGGCAGCGGGTAATAGCAGTTAAAAAAAACCAAACAAACAAAAACAAAATAGCAACAGATAGAGAAATACAAAATAAACAAATAAAACCTGACTATATATACATTTTATACAAAGGAGTATATAAAAGAAAAAAAATACGTAAAAAATATATATTGCCACAAAGAACTATAAGAAAAATTGCCATAAAAATATACAGCCAAAAATTCGATAGAATTACACAGTTTATTCAAGATTCAGATTCAAGAGTCTTTATTGTCATTGCACATGTCAATGAAATTTTCATTGCAACCCCCATGTTAGATGGTAAGAAAGATAAGGCTAGAAAGAGTGAATAAAATTAAGATAACTACAATAAAATAAAATAAACCAACATGCAATAAAAAAAAAAAATATTCGTGAAGCAATTAAAAATATAACAGAATGAAAATATACTTAGGCAATAAAATATACTAAACAATAAACAATAAAATATGGAAGTGAAATGTGCAAACAGAATAAAATATACAAGCAGAATAAAATATAAAATATACACAGTGAAATGTTCCGACAGAATAAAATATGCCAATGAAACTGAAATGTGCTGATATACTAAAATGTATATAGTTATAGTATATGTGTGTACATAAAAGTCAAGTACACAGAAGGTGCAGATGGAGGTGTAGGTGTAGGTGTAAAGTGCGGTGTGCAGTGTTCACAGTTCACACAGTCTCTCACTGCAGTGAGGGGCTGTTGGGGGTGATAGCTCTAACAGCTCTGGGGAAGAAGCTGTCCCTCAGTCTGTTAGTGGTGGTGCGGATGTTCCTGTACCGCTTTCCTGATGGAAGCGGTACAAACTATACACAAATAGCACTTGGGTAGAAATCGCACATGGTCTGTATGGATAAAGCGTAAACAGCATTTATACTATTGCACAGTGATAAATATATGTCACAATAGAATATTAGTATGTATTGATAGATAGAGTACAATTAGAGTAAAAAAACAGTAATATTGCACAAGGTAAATTGTGTATGATAAATTACACATCAGTGCAGAAAAACAGTCTGAATATGGACCCAGTGCTACATTAAGCAACCCTGGAGTTGAACACTCTGACAGCTGTAGGAATGAAGAAACTGCAGTAGTTCTTACAGAATGGATGCAGCAGTCTGTTGCTGAAGGAGCTGCTGAGGGCCCCAACTGTGGGAGGGGTTGTCAATAACAGATGTCAGCTTGGCTAACATCCTCCTCTCACTTACATCCTCAGTGGTGTCCAGAGGGCAGTCCAGGACAGAATCAGCTCTCCATTTATGCTTTTGAGCAAGGATGGCCTTCTGGCGAGCAGCATCTTCAAGATCAGCTGTCAGGCTTTTGAACTTAGACACCTATATGTCTTTATCAGCTGTGTTGGTCAGTTCAATTTCAAGATCAGGTTGATTTACATCTGTAAATGCAGCCATGTTCAACATGGATGGATCAATGTGCAGGGGAGTGACAGCCACCTTCCCCCAAACGCAGTTTGCATTACCATGATTGCACGCTGTAAATACTCATAATTTATCTGATTGTGTGCTTCTTTCAACTCTCTCAAAGAGGGGAAGTGAGACAGCATACCTCTCTGTACCTCTCTGGCAAACATTATCATTCTCAAGTGCCAAAACCTCCTTCAGCCTCTGAACGGCTTTGCTTCCTTTACCCTGAAGAGTTTTGTTCAACCTGTTTGTATTGATCAACAAAATATTAAAACACTTTTAATTTAATGTTACAAGATCACCTCAATCTCCACAATAAGAAGTATTCTATCAAAAAAAAAAATGAAATAAAATAAAATACAATAAGATAAGATTATTTGCCATGGCTACAGGGAGCCATGGCAGAGGGGTAAAAGAGCCTCTACAGAGCTGTGGGTTGCCGACCGCTGCCCAAGAGAGCTGAGAGAAACATGGTCATACTGATGTCATGTCATGTGGCTGTGACTCATTTAGCTGCCAGGAATTCCACCTGTGGTAGAAATATATTGGACGCACCACAAGGAAGACGCAGAAAGCAAGACATGGCCTGTGAGGCCTTTTCTATTCTGGCAATTTTCTCTGGAAAAAACTCCCTGCTCATATCAGACAGTTAGGCTCTGAAATCTAAGCTCAAAACTCATCGTTTTTGCCATATTGTTCAATAAGTGCTCATCCTTTGATTTCTCAAGCATTGTACCATTACCATTAAGCTCATTAGCATTAAGCTCTCAATGAATCTATTAACCTTTGGACTTATGGCCCATATTTTCACTACTGACCAGAAATCAACAAACTGTAAACCCCTGATAATCACAGAATTTCTCTGACATTATGTTTGTTTTTGTTTTCCATACATAACCAAGCTGTGTGCCTCTCTTTCCTTTTTCTCCCTCTCTCTCTAATTTGCTCCTGCTTCTCCCTTTTCACTCAGGCGCCTCTCTGCTGGACCATCGGCTGTCCTCGGACCTCTCTCTCTTCTCACTGTTGGTGCCACTGTGCCAGGTCTGCGTTACCGCCCCTCGGGAGATTCAATGTCTCCTCTCCCTTGTTCGCATGCTATCATGTCTCTTTCTCCCTCTTTGACTGTCTCTCCTATCTGTGTAATTGCTCTGCTGCTGACACCTGAAGATGATCATCATCCTCCTGGTCATTCTTTGCTTGGATATATGGCAATATGTATTTTATCAACTGATCATAAGGGTTATTAGGTCTGTGTTACAGAGGGTCCCTGTTTATATTTGCCTTACATGGTTTTCTGTATTTTTTGTAATTACATATATATATATTCTGTACACACATCTGTCATCCCGGGAGAGAGCCCTCCTCTTTTTCTCTCCTTGAGGTTTCCTCCTTTACTAAAGGATATTTTGCAGGGATTTTTTCCTGATTCTAATCAACGGTCTCAGGACAGAGGGTGTGGTATGTTGCACAGATTGTAAAGCCCCTTGAGGCAAGTTGATTTGAGATTTTCGGCTGTATAAATAAAATTGACTTGACACAGGGCTCTGAATAGAAGGCACATCAAATAAAGTATGACCATTATGTTCACAAATATTTTGAACTTGAAATATAAGGCATGTTATGGATGTGCATATGATTTGACATGTCATTGGTGTCACTAGCAATAATTCATGCACATTTTGTCAGGAATGCGGGGACTATGGGGAACTGAACCCAAATGCAGACACACAAGGGGGCGCTAGGTTCAATTAATAAATTTATTAAACACAGGGAAAACACAAGACAACCAAAACTCAGGGGACTAATGACTGACAGACAAGGGTAACAGAATTCACACCACAACGACGCAACACAGGGAAAGACAACACATTAACACAAGACACATGAGAGCTAGGGACCAGACTATGAATAACTAACAATGAATAAAATAAAGAACAGAAAACGCTCCCGAAGGAGGAAAACACAAAGGGCTATGGATCGGAACTGACCAACTGAAAGAACTAGGTAAGAAAAACTAACTCAAAATACATTCCTATAAACGGAGGAACAAGAATCTAAATAACAAAAGTAATCAAACAGAAAATCACTCTTACATGAGGAGAACAATTCGGCAAGGCTATGAACTAATAAAAGAAAACAGAAGCTAAGTTATAAATGTAACAAACAAATAACACGCACAACAGATCTATGGTCTGGGGAAACTCAACACAGCTAGGGAATGGCAGACAACACTAAAGACAGATATACTACATAAAACAAGACAAACACGAACGAAGACAACAAGACGATAACCTAACTAGAACTGTGGCAAACTAATGACAAAGACAAACCAAGGAACAACTCAAACCTGAACAGAAACATGGACATGAACAAAGGTAACGCAACAGGAAACACAACTCGGACAGGACAAAGGAATCACAATGACAAACACTCACTTACTGGCTAGGACTATGACAAGGAATCAAGGGCAACAAGGATACATGGACTTGGCTATGAAACACAGACAAACAAAGGGATAACACAGACTTGAACGGAGACACGAACATGAACTAAGAAAACTCTACGATGAACACATATACGAAACACGACTCGGACATAACAAAGGAATCACTACAACAAACACTCACTAGGCTAGGACTATAACTAAAGCTGAAATCTTGGCAGTGGCTGTGGCTATAACTATGATTAAAACTAAATACGACAAGGTAACATAAAGGCAAGGTAACGCAGACAACACTAAAGAAACGCGCTTACTTAAACTGGTAACAACAAGAGACGTTGACGAAACTAGAAACAAACTTACATGGAACAGGACGCGGACATGACAAAGAAATCACACGACAAACACTTACTATGGCAATAACTATTACTGTGGCTGTGGCTGAGGCAGGCGGTAAGGGGACAAGACAATATGGTAGCACTGACAACGACCCGACAAGGACAAAGGGGAAGACACGGACTTAAATACACTAGGGAGGAACACTAATGAGACACAGGTGAAACACATCAGACAATCACACAGGAGGAAAAACACAGGAAGTAGAGCAACACAAAGACACATAGCATGAACCTTCAAAATAAAACAGGAAGTAACCAAAACCAGGCAAAGACAAGACACAATGGGAAACTTAACCAATATACAAACAAGACAGGACAAGGGTAGAGACTAAGACAATACAAAACTCTCATACATAAAACATGGCAAGACTGAGACAACACTAACTAAATAAGGCAATGGCAAGGATCAAACAAGGAAAACTAAACAAAACCGGCGTGCATGGCACGGGTCATGACACATTTATAATACTTCACCTACTACTTTAAGAAATATAAAATGATAAAAATGATAAAAAGTGAGTAATATGGATGTAGAAAATGCTGCCATAATATCAACTCCAACTGGGGAACTTGTAGGTGCAAATAAGTCATGAGCCTTTTGTCACACTTTTACTGTTCAGTGACAAGACAAAGATAAACTTTATTAATCCCCAGCTGGGGAAATGTTGTGTTACAGGCAGCAGCAATATAAATAGCAACAGCAAGGCAATGGAAAAAAAAAAACAAAAAAAGAAGTTGAAAGCTGTTGTAGTTTCTACATCTATAGAGATTCAACACCACGCACCACCATAAGTGCCCATGCACTGGTTCAACTGAAAACTCCAACTATGATAGTATTGCTTTTTTCACAAGTGTACAAAATACAACAAGATACAACATCAAGTTCTGGTAAGATTTCTTGCCCACTTGTTTAGCCTGAATTCTCTGATAGTGGGCATGTCATTTAATTACCTCAACTGATAAGAGATGCAGGTCATTCATAGACAGATATTCTAAGTACATTTCAAGTAACGCCCCCTGCACAAACCTTGCAGAATGCTTCATATGAGTTCTCCAAACAGTGGCTGTGTAAAGTTAATTAATGACATGTGATTTCAATATTTATTTTTAATTTGGATGTATTCTATTAGGGATGACTACAGTAGCCGACAAGGGCAAACATGCTGCAACTGCCCAAAACATTTCCTTTAGGAGAAACAGACTGCACCTTGGTGCAGATGCAAATTCAAAAGAACATACAAAAATCCAAAATAAATACAACAGCAATGTGCTGCAAATGACAAAAATGGGCTGCAGAATGCCAAAACAAATGCACACAACACACAAACACACTGCAAATAACACAGGACTAAAGAGGTAACATGAAATAAAATGATACTTTTTCTTCTTCTTACATTTTGCCCTCTTACATTTTCTTGCATTGAGTCCTGTGTTAAATAAATTCACCAGTGAGATGAGTTTTTTTAAGAGAACATGAGGGCAGTAGAGATGAAGGTGAGGTGGAATAAGTGGTGTGGACATTATACTGAAATCACCAAGTGAACCTTTGCAAGATAGGTATCTTTTTGAGAATTCTTTGATTTTATACAGCATGGATCAGATAGTATTAGTGAATTTGTGAGGACTATGGAAAATGAACAAAAGGTTGAAGTCTGAATGGAGACTAGCCTGCTAGTATCTTAAGGCTGAAAACTTTTTTCCAGTGGCTTAGAAACATTAACTTAAATGTCCCTGCAGCATGGTTACAACAATATTTGCATTGCTCTATTGGTCACATTGGAATGTCAATGTGAAATAAATATATATATATTTTTCCAAATAAACAATAACTAAATTAAATAATATTACATTATCCACTATGTATGGCAAATATAAGCTCGGGTGATTACATTTCTGAATCTGTATCTACATAATACCCTATATACACAGGGACCCTCTGTAACACAGACCTAATAACCCTTATGATCAGTTGATAATATACATATTGCCATATCGCCAAGCAAAGTTACAGCTTATTGAATTACCACAAACCATCTGCCGAACAGTGAACCTGAGGCTTTTACAGGCCTCTGGCCCCAGGGCACTGTCTTGCCTGACTGGTTATTCAGTCTTGGTCAGAAGCCTCTATAAGCCATATGTAGCCAGCCTATCAAGACATTTGCACACTTTTTACACTTTGTACTGTATGGTAGTTGACAATATTTGATAGACCTGTAATAGCTAAACGGTAGCTGATTTCAGCAGAAATAAATTTGGCAACAATGATGACCTTAATGAGCATTAATAATAATGAATGATAGCTTGCTTCAGAGAAGCACTCTGGAATGTTAATAAAACAAATAAGATATCTAGTATAGCATAATATAATGTAGAAATGCAGTAATATACAACTCATCATTCTTAAAAGCTCTTTGTCTTTCCCCATTACTGTGATTCTTTCACTGACTTTGACCTGCATGAGGATTTAATTTGCAGGTGACTCGAATATGATTGTAAGGCATGTATTTTAGCGCAATGCCATTCAACTTTTCACATGACTGATATAGTATAGCACTACTGAACAGTGCCATGTGTACCCAGAAGAGGCCTTCATGGGTGCACAAGTTTCCTGGTAGCCGAATGGAAATTCGATTACCATAGGTCATAGGTGTTATTCTCCATTATTAGTTCTTGTAGGGTTTGTTGATAGTCTTGTCAATCCATCGCAGGAACCTGCTAACACGTGTGTACACCCCAGGAAAAGAGGGGTTACCACAACCATGACCCCAGGAGATGACTCCTGTCAGCACCCAACGTCCACCCTCCCCCTGACATACCAATGGACCCCCACTGTCACCCTGGCAACTGTCCACACGGTGGCGATCTGACAGGCTCCCAGCACACAGCATGCGGCTCGTGAAGCGATCACTGTATCGCTTCTTACACTTCCAGGCTGGAAGCAGGGGGATCCAGGCCTGAAGCAGTGTCCGGGAGTACTCTGAATCTGACCGCAGGAAGCACATGGGAAGAAAACAAGTCTCATTTACATGTAAGTATGGTAAACATGTTAAGTAAAAAATAAAAAATACAAATAATGATCCTTGGAAAAACCTTTCACAACAGAGTACTGTTGTGATAGGTTTAGTCTCTCTCAAATTGATCATCTGGTTGATAGTGCTACAGATTAACAGCGTATGACACTTGACTTTATTGCCCCCCTAGAAAAGAAGATAACAAAACTGAAGAGGTTAGCTCCTCAGTATAGCCCCAAACTTGCAAATTAAAGCAAACATGAAAACTTGAAAGGAAATGGTGTTCCACTGTGGTGCCCTTGTGGCATGAGGAGTGTTCTGGCCTGAGTCTCATGGTAGGACTCATTGAAGCTCAGCTGATTGGTAACTCAGCACACCTGGCGAGTGTGGTTACACTCGCCAGGTGTGAGGTTACAGAGTCTCAAGAAGGCTCAGGGAAAATTCTGCTTCGACAAACGGAGGACAGGATCCCGCCTGACGTCAGACACGGGTTGCGAACAGTGGACGCTCCTTTTATTTTTGATAAGTGAGTATGATGTTATGAATCATTTGCTCTGTAACTGTTGTGATGTTGTAAAACCTAGGTAGACTGTTGAAGTGAAGGGCATTATCCGCATAATTCCTTTGTGGTCGCGGAGTTCACCCTGGTGGTGAATTAGGTTTTGAGATCTGCATAATTCCTGTGTGGTCGCAGAGTTCAACCTGGTGGTGAATTAGGTTTAGCCCGTGTGTCCAGTGTGGCACTGAGTTTGGTACCATGTGTTGAGAAGTCCAAGAAGGCACCAAAAGAAAAAAAAATTTGATATGAACGTACCCGCACTGTAATGCAAAAAAAGTGTTGGCTTGTTATAAGGGAGAAGGGTGTTATTATATAGACATTATAGTATTACATATGCTATTACATATTCATATATATAATTATGGATACTGTTGTACCATAATCTAGAATATAAAGTGTCCCAAAAGAAAAATGTTGTTCAGTGTCTAGTATACAGTGTGTATACTTCGGGGGTGCGTTGCTCGGAACGAATGTGTCGTACAAACCACCTGGCTGAAGAGAGTTACTCAAAGGTAGTGTGTGCTTGATAAGATCCAACCATAGACTGGTATGGGAAGATCAGAGTGAGAGTGAACTTTGTATGAATGATAAGCCCATTGAAAGTTGAAGCACAGCTATCCCAGTGAGTCAGTAGGTAAAACTTGGGGAACAAAACAGGGAAATTAGAATCTCTATCTGACCTTCTGACAGGCCCTGCTAAGATAATGGTGGAAAAATGGGAACAAAGTGTGGTGAATGATATATTTATATGTATGTATGTGTGCATTAGGTGTCAATAGCGGACGTCAGTCACTAATAGAGTGAGACGTAAGACAGTACAAGTAACGCAGAGCAACCCATACGTTTGGAATGAATTGTTTTTGTCACTACTTTTGCAGGTAAGATGCTCAGAAATCATAACCAGAAGGAAATATGAAAAGAATATAACGTGTATAAACCTCAGATTGTGACTGAGACATGAGTGAGTTGGAAAATTGAACTTTGAATGTAGACGAATGAGCCCGTCATAACGAGTAGTAACTAAGTATGGCAACGTGGCACTAAAAATATTCGAAATATTCTAAAGTGGAGAAACAAGTAATCATAGGTAGAATGACAAACAGTGAAACAGTTCTGGCTAGCGAATAAGTTGAAATGAGTTAAATCTTTATTTGGGTACAAATGAGCAAAGGCTAATGGCACACATGCTAACAATAATGAAGCCTGCGCGTATTGCAGCATTGACCGACGTCAGTATGCAGTTTCCGGTTGTTTTTTCAATATAAGAGCGGAACGAGATATCGAACATGGATGTTGTTAGATTTCAAAATAAGAGTTTAAATGGATGACACAATTTCAGTATTAGATTTTAATGTTATTTTTGAGCAACATAGAGATAGACAGAGACAATAATAAATACTGGTGAGTTAAAAACAGTTTTGGGTTAAGTTAAAAAGGTGGAATAGTTCATGAGAGAATAAATAGAGATTAAAAAGAAGTTTGTAGAGGCCAGCTCTTTGTGGCAGCTATAGCCACAGTAATTTATTGTTATTATTATTGTATTGTCACATCAGGGTAGGTGGGCCATGTGGTGGTACGTAAGCATCAGATGTGGTATAGTCAGCTGCTCACCTGGTATTGGGGTTTTGAACTGAGAGGGGGTGAACAGGAAGGGCAACTTTTGTCATGACCCTTGCTATGCACGCGAGTTTTTTGTTAAGTTTCCCCTTGTGTGTTGTCTTTGCCTGGTTTTTGTCACATCCTGTTTTATTTTGAAGGTTTATGTTATGTTTCTTGGTTTACTTTACTTCCTTCCCGTCCTTGTGATTGTCTGATTGTTTCCACCTGTGTGTCATTAGTGATTCCCTTAGTAAGTGTTTGTCCATGTGCTGTCTTCCTCACCTTGCTGTCTGCGTTTCCCTAGCCATTACCATAGCCATAGTCATAGTCATACCCCCCATAGTGAGTGTTTGTCGTTGTGAAATCTTTGTCATGTCCGTGTCGTGTTACATGTGATTGTTTTCTTGGTTTGTCTTTGTTCTAGCTTTCCACCGTCTATGTAAGTGTTTCTAGTTTTGTCTTTGACTTTTGTATGCCACAGTCCCTGTAAGTTTGTTTCTTGTCTTGTTCTTGTCTTTGTCCATGCCATAGCCAAAGTGTGTTTCAAGTCTGGTCTTTGTCTTAGTCTTGCCATGTTTTATGTAACGCAAGTTGCTAGTCTTGTCTGTGTCTAAAGTTCTGTCACGTTCAATGTTAGTTAGTTTCTTCTTTTGTCTTTGTCTTTAACCATGCCCCGTGTCCTGTAAATGTTTGTCCACCATTTTCGTGTGAACTCAGTTCCCTTCCCATGTCTTGTCCCTTCATGTTTCTCCTAGTGTGTTTCATGTGTCTTTGAATATTTGTTTAGTTTTCCCTAGACCCTTTTACCTAATTTCTTGTGTTTTCTAGTGTTCTCTTTGTTATTACCCATGCCCTGTTGTGTTTTGTGTTTGTGTGTTGTGTTTCCTTGTGTTGCCTTGTTTTTTGTGTAAGCCCATAGTTTTGGTTTTCTTTGGTTTTCTTTTGTTGAATAAATTTAGTAACTTGAACCAGCACCCCCTTGTGTGTCTGCATCTGGGTTCAACCCATAGCTCCCTTAAATCCCCCCTCCCTGACAACTTTTTGCTGACCGCTTGATTTTGTTGTTGATGGAATTCCTGCCTTTCTGATGTAGGTGCTCTGTTTTAATCACCAATAAATGCACAAAGCAGTACTTTTGGAGCAGGTTATTGTTTGAACACAAACTTCAGCCAGCACGTCGGGCAAGGTATGTTTTTTTCCCTAATTCAGCCTCTCAGCAGCTAAGTGGATCAGGATAGTCGCCTATAAAGTTCATTGAAGATATATACTGTTGGTGAAAAAAATTGTTTACAGGATGGTTTATTACATGATTGCATGGTTGTAATTTGAATGTTCATGACTTGATCAATTTGTAATATGTGTTCTGAGATGTGTCAGTCACTAATAGAGTGAGACATAGGACAGTACCAGTAATGCAGAGCAACACAGATGTTTAGACTGAATTGTTTTTGTCACTACTTTTGCAGGAATAAAAAAAATAATGTGCTACCCAAGGGATCGACCAGTGTCATATTTTGGCAAGCCAGCCAGGAGAGGGCGTAGGTGGACCACAAGACCATCAACCCCCCCTCCTTTACCCAAGAGACGAATCTTCATCAATCTTCAACAAAATGGAGGAAATTCAGCTTCTGCTAGACCAAGTGAGTGCAGCTCTATGGCAGCTGAGGGGGAAACCTCTTATGGATGTCTGCAGGTCCCTGAAATGTGATGGCCTGGACAGTAGAGAGCTCGGCAGTGTGCTCCAGAGACTGCTCATCAGGAAAGCAGAGGAGGCACTGGACAAGATGGAGGTCATTCGCTGTCATGGAAAGCTGAAAATGAGGAGACCATTATATCCTAGCCACCATCCAGCCACAGAGCCATTGAGACTGGACTATTGAGTGACTCTGAAAAATTTAACATTAAAATCCCAGATGAGGACCTCATAGAGAAAGTGAATGAAGCCTCAAGAGTGAAAAACGAGCGACAAGAAAAGCGAAGGAAAGTCACTGTTGCTAAAGGCCCCAGAGTTCAAGAGCTCAGCTCCGCTATGCAGACCGGTTCCGTCTCCTTCAAGGTCCCTTGTGAGTCCAAGGAGCCCAGGACAACAGTGACTGTCAAAGCTGTGAAAGGTAAAGAAAACAAAGCGGAACAGACTATGAGCACACAACAGATGATGGAAGAGCTGCGCACAGAGATGAAGCAAATGTGGCCAACCATCATCCCTCTGTGGTGAAACAGAGACTGAGAGGTTGTCAAAAGTGCAGAAATGAGGGAGCAGGTGAAAACTGTCCACACTGCTTCAGGTGTGGGCAAGAGGGCCACTTCTCCCTTGGATGCAAAGCATAGAGACAGTTACATGGAAACGGGCCAGGACTACAGGGGCGGGACCACAATAGTCCAGGACCTAGCTCGGGCTGTCTATGTTAGAGCATGTGTGAATGCACGAGCACTAGGCCAGGACATGCTGTTCACGCCAGACTCAACCCCCCACATAAAGGTGTGTCACTCAATGAAGTACTGGTGCATATCCCTGAAAGAAAAACTCCATACGTACCAGTCCCCATTACCAACACCACTGACCACCCCATCTATCTGGATCAACATAAAGTTGTTGGACGTCTAGAGACAATAAAGACAGTATATTCAGTGGGCTCTTGGCCTGAAGAAAACAAACAAAAAGAGACACTGAGCAAAACACAGAGGGCACCAGAGCAGAGTACCCAAAAGTATGGGACCCACCAGTTGACCTCGGCCACGTTCTTGAGGCCCAACAGGAAGTGGGTAAGGCTGTGCTGAGAGAGAAATGTGAATGGTTTGCATATGATGTTGATGATGTAGGCTGAATTCCATCTTTAAAGATGACATTACACTTCATGATACCAGTCCAGTACAGAAAACCTGCATGTCGGTCCAAAGACCCCTTCATAAAGAAGTGAAGGAGTGCAGGATTTGTTGAACAGGGGCTGGATAATGCCTTCATGATCCCCTTATTCATCATCAGTGGTATGTGTCCGCAAGAAAGATGGCAGCCTCCGCCTCTGTTGTGATTACAGAGAAGTGAAATGCAAATCAGTGCTTGACCACCATCCGATCCCAAGAATACAGGACATGCTGGAGACACTTTGCGTACCACCAGGGCTACTTGGATGAAGAGAGCCATCCGTTAACAGCCTTCATCATGCCCTGGGGGCTCTATGAGTGGGTCCGCATTCCTTTTGGTTTGAGCTCTGCACCTGCCGAGTTCCAACGTAGCATGGAGCACTGTTTAGCTGGCCTGAGGGACACTGTTTGCCTCCCGTACTTGGATGACAACTTGGTACACAGTGGCAGTTTCAATGTACATCTAGAACACATGCGCCTTGTTCTCCAGCGGTATAAAGAACGTAAAGAAATGTGAGCTGTGATTGCTCTGAAGGAGAGGATGCCTGCAACTGTGGGGGACCTCTGCCAAATGCTAGGCTTTCTGTCCTATTATCGCTCCTTCATCCCCAACTTTGCCAGTGAAGCAAAGCCATTGTACAACCTTCTTGCCCCGCCCAAGTCCAAACAGCATGACCCAGAACCACTGCCAGGAAAACAAAAGAGACTGAGGAAGACAAAAAAAGGTCACTTACCTTCTCACACACCGATCCATTGGACTACAGAGCACCAGGAAGTGCTGAATCAGTTGGTCGAGGCCCTCACCCCATCCTTGGATACCCTGACTTTGACCAACCTTTTGCACTTCACTGTGACGCCTCCCAGGATGGGCTGGGTGCGGTGCTATACCAACGGCAACAGGGGAAGTTGAAAGTGGTGGCGTATGGCTCCCGCAGCCTCAGCCAGGTTTTAAGCGTTGAAGTGGGCCATATGTGAACGCTTAAGGGACTACCTGTACCATGCCCAGTCATTTATGGTTTATACAGACAATAATCCATTGACATATGTACGCACAACTGCAAAACTCAATGCTGCAGGACACAGGTGGGTGGCAGAGCTTGCTGATTATTACTTCACAATACGCTATCGCCTCAGAAAGAACAACAATGATGCCGATAGACTGTCTCGGATGCCGCTCAGCACTGACGACTATACGAATAGCTGCACGAGTGAGTGGACTTATAGAGAATGTAAAAGTTGGAAAGAGAGACCCATGCCAGGGTATTGGAGTGATCCGGACCTGTGCCTTGAGCCTTATCAGAGACTGTAGCAGCACGACTGGCAATCCCTAACCAAATCACAGATCCGTCAGGCTCAGGAAGAGGATGAAGTACTGTCACAAGTCATCTGGTACAAGAGCTGCAAACACAGACCAAGTAGAGTTGAGATCAAAGCAGAACAGCCAGCAGTTGCTACACTGCTAAAGCAGTGGCTAAAAATGGCTTGGATGAAAACGGTGTCCTCCGCCGTAGGACTTTCCAACGAGATCCGCTAGTAGCTCCCAAGTCCTACTACGCACAGATCTTCAAAGAACTGCATCAAGACATGGGCCACTTGGGGGTCGAAAGGACACTTGACCTGGTCTGAGAGAGGTCCTACTGGCTGCAAATGCACTGGGACAAAGAACATTTTGTCACCAAAGTCTGTGAGTGAGTGCGTGTGTGTGTAAGAAGAAGAAACCAAGTAGGCAGACCCGTAAACCCCTGACTCCGATCCAGACCACGTATCCATTCGAGCTTGTTTCAATCGACTATTTCCACCTGGACAAGATAATTCAAGATTCAAGATTCAAGAGTCTTTATTGTCATTGAGCATGACATGTCAATGAAATTTTCATTGCAACCCACCATCATTGCTCAATTTAGTTGAGCGTGTGTGTACTTAAAAGTTAAGTACACAGAAGGTGCAGGTGGAGGTGTAGGTGTAAAGTGCGGTGTGCAGTGGTTCACAGTTCTCACAGTCTCTCACTCCAGTGAGGGGCTGCTGGCGGTGATAGCTCTAACAGCTCTGGGGAGGAAGCTGTCCCTCAGTCTGGTAGTGGTGGTGCGGATGTTCCTGTACCGCTTTCCTGATGGAAGCCCGGATGGCTGGGGTCCTCAAAGTCTTGCCCGACACTTTATGCACCTGTAGCTCTGCGGGTGTTGATCCTCCTCAGGGTTGATGTCACCTGTTGCTGCTGCAGGATGAGGGGCTGGTGCTGCTCCTCCAGCCGGGGTAGGTGTGTAGCTTCTCTGCTGCCTGATGTGTCGAAGCGGGCAAAGAAGCTGTTTAAGGTGTCAGGCAGGGTGGGGTCGTGGCTGGCAAGCTGAGTGTTAGGCTTGTAGTCCGTTATGGTTCTGATGCCTGTCCACATGTTCTGGGGGTTGTTGTTATTGATGATCTTCAATTTTGTTTTTGTACTGGAGCTTGGCCTGCTTAATTCCTTTTCTTCAGCTCTGCTCGAGTGCTGCTATAAGCCAGCCTGTCTCCAGCTCTGTAGGCAGTATCCCGGGCTTTCAGCAGGGACCGCACTGTGATGTCCAGCCATGGTTTCTGGTTGGGAAACACTGTGATGGTCTTGACTGGGAGGACAGCATCAGTGCAGAACTGAACATAGGACAATACAGATGATGTGTTCTCCTCAAGGTCTGCCTCTTCTCTGAACACAGTCCAGTCTGTAAGCTCAAAGCAGTCCTGAAGTGCAGAGGAGGCCTCCTCAGTCCATATCTGTACTGTCCTGGTGGTTGGCTTTGTTCTGCAGGCCAGAGGCTTGTAGGCAGGAATAAGTTTCACAGAGATGTGGTCTGACATGCCCGGGTGTGGAGCTGCTACAGCCTTGTCAGCAGCAGGGATAAGCATGGCTACAAATACATATTAGTGGTTATGGATCACTTCACAAGGTTTGCACAGGCCTATGCTACAAAGAACAAATCAATGAAAACTATGGCTGACAAGCTCTTTGATCATTTCACTCTGAAGTTCGGTTTACCCAGCAAGCTGATATGGGAGGAGAGTTTGAGAACAGACTGACGGCTAGGTTGAAATCCAGGGCACTCACGACACCATATCACCCACAGGGTAATGGACAGGTGGAGAGATTTAACCGAACTCTGCTCTCCATGCTGAGTACCCTGGAGGAAGAGGAAAAAAGGATTGGAAGGACTCGCTGAGCAAAGTTATCCATGCATACAACTGCACAAAGAATTAGACCAAAGGCTACACACCTTATTACCTCATCTTTGGACGCTCTCCACGCCTGACAATCGGCCTGCTGTTCAACATTGAAAGAGACAAAGCCCAAAGCCATGAGGACTACGTGAATCACTGGAAAGAGAGATGCAGGAGGCCTACCGCGTCCTCTATTTAACATTTTGCTAAGTCGACCCTCAAACAACTCAGTTAGTCCAGCAAATGCTCTTTAGCCATACTGTGACTCAAAATGCCAAGAAAGAAAACAAATTATCAGTTGAAAACGGCAACAGGTGGCGTTGACGATGATGATGCTGGCATGGACCACGCCTCAGTGGATGGCGAGATGGACTCAGAAGAGACTACTGCGGCTCACCAAGACAATGGTGCTAACATTTTAGCTGCCATTCATTTAATGAGAGCCGACTTTTCAACTCAACTGCGTGAAGTTGTCTCGTCTAACCAAGAGATAAAGGAAGCAATTGGTGTGTTTTTTGAGAGGCTAACGGCGGCCGAGTCCCGCATTAGCAAAGCTGAAGACAACATCTCAGAGCTAACTGGCAAGGAAAAGTCCCTTCAAAAGAAAGTTGAGGACCTTACACTAAAACTTGATGACCTCGAAAACAGACACCGGAGATCGAACTTACGGCTGATCTGCTTGCCAGAGAGAACCCAGGGAGAAGACGCGGTCGCATTTCTTCAAACCTGGCTGCCCGAGATCTTCGGACCTGACACGCTTCCCAGACCCGTTTTGATTGAACGTGCCCACCGGCTTCCCGGCCGCCAAGACCCAAACGGAACCCCGCGTACTCTCATCATGAGGTTTCTCAACTATCAAGATAAAGTTCGGGTAATGAGAGCAGCTCGTCAAAAAGGAAAAGTGATGTACCGGGAGCATCAAGTCGTGTTTTTTACAGACCTGTCTGTGGAGGTACAGAAACAACGGCGGCAATACAATGGTGTGAAGCAGAAACTCCGGGAGTTACGTATGGACTTTGGACTTATATTTCCAGCAAAAATGAAGATCTTTCACAAAGGCAGCTAGCACCTATTCAACACACCAGAAGAGGTGGAAGCATTCATCCAGCGTGCTCGCCAACAGAAAGACGGGTAAACAATGACCAAACTTAACCATGCTAAATACAATATTAAACACATGTGTCCCATGTGGGACAGTTCAGAAAATTGTCACAGTGTTTAAATGTTGTCTATCTTGAATACAAGGAAATCTGATTTGGATGCTGACACTTGCATTCTAAACATGAGGGTGATGGTTGACATAATTAATATTCACCGGGATCGGAGCACTTGACTTAGATAATTTAGGTAGAACTTTGTCTGCTCTTTTTTTCTCTCTCTTGCTCCTTTTAAAGGATCGGTGAACATAACCAAGTCACTACAAGTGGGGAGGGTTTTCTGTGTTAACTTGATCACAAGGGGTGGGAAGGGTTAACAGTTCTGTGTTGTTATGAGTGTTTTAATGTTCTTTTTTGTTAACTTAAAGGTGCATGTCACAGGAATGGCAAAACGTTATCATCAGGGCTATGCCATATTCACAGTATTAACACATTAATAGGAATTTAGACCTTCAGATAATTTCCTGGAATGTTAGAGGCCTAAGAAAACTAGTAAAGCAAATTATGAATAGGATTAAGCAATATCCTCCCAAAATAGTTTTTTTTTTTTACAAGAAACACATTTGCTTTCTAATGAAACAGGACGTTTGAGGAAAAGATGGCCAGGTCAGATAGTCACATGCTGTTTTTCATCTTATGCTAGGGGAATTGCAGTGCTTATCCATAAGTCTATTCCGCTTCGCATTCAGAAGACTGTTTTGGATCCAGCGGGCAGATATATTATTATACAAGCTTCATTAATAAACCAAGACTTGATTCTTATGAACTTATACGGCCCTAATAATGACGATCCCAATTTTTATAATAATCTATTTTTGTTAATTTCTTCTCTCCAAGGTGCCATAATAATCAGGGGTGATTTTAACTGTACCCTTGATCCAAAACTTGATCGCTCATCAGGTATTGATCTAACCCATGCAAGAAGCAGGAAAATAATTCAGCAATTTATGCAGGATCTTAACCTAATCGATATTTGGAGAATAAAAAACCCGACAAAGAAAGAATACTCCTGCCATTCTGCTACACATAATACATACAGCCGCATAGATTACTTTCTTATGTCCAAATCGTTTGTTCCGGATGTTGGTGATTGTATGTATAAGAGTATTCTCATTTCTGATCATGCGTTGCTTCTGCTTAATTACTCAGCTACAACCGCAGTCAGAGGGAAAAGCCTTTGGCACCTAAGGCCACAGTGGTTACAAAATCCCAAATTCCTTGAGTACGTCGGGCAAAATATTGATGACTATTTTCAGTTAAATACAACAGAAACATCTGCCTCAGTAAGATGGGAGGCTTTCAAAGCTTTTATTAGGGGCCAAATGATGGGTTACACAAGAAATAAATCAAATAAACAATATCTAGAGATGCTGGTGCTGGAAAGTGATATAAAGGAACTCGAATTGGAACTAACTGGTGATAATAGCAAAGAAAAACAACAGAAATTAGCAATTCTAAAAGCGAAGTACAATAGGTTATCCACCAATAAAGCCCTGGCAGGATTAATTAGACTGAAGCAGACCTATTATGATCAGGGAGAGAAGGCAGGGAAATTACTTGCATGGCGCTTAAAAACAGAACAAAATGAACGAACCATCACAGAGATTGTGACTGCTAATGGTGATAAAATATCAGACCCTCAAATAATTAATACACTTTTTGAATCATATTACACACAGTTATATTCATCGGAGTGTTTAGCAACCAACAAATTATTTCAAGATTTTTTTGAACAGTTAAGGCTTCCCTCTCTTAGTGAGGAAGCGAAAGCTGATTTAGACTCCCCATCACATCAGCTGAATTATCTGAAGCAATTGACAAAATGAAAGGGGGAAAGGCCCCTGGCCCAGATGGGCTAACTATTGATATTTATAAAATCTTGAAGAACAAACTATTATCTCCACTGTTAGATGTATTACTAGAAAGCTTCAACTCCAGCAAACTTCCACCATCCATTTGCAAGGCACTTATAATTTTGATACTGAAGCCTGGAAAACCAGCAACAAAATGTGATTCTTATCGACCGATTTCATTGATTAATTCTGTACTGGCACAAAGACTTGAAAAATACTTGCCTTATCTCTCTGATCCAGACCAAAATGGATTTGTTAAGGGTCGACAAGCCTTCCACGGTGTCCGCAGGGTTCTTAATATTATTTATGCGAAGTCAGAGCATCCTGATACAGCAATACTTTCGCTAGATGCAGAAAGAGCATTCGATCAAGTCGAGCATCAATATCTCCACCACGTACTTGCACGTATTGGCTTTGGCCAGTATTTTTCAAATTGGATTAAAGTTTTATATAACAACTCGGCTGCATCTGTATTAACAAATAATATTATATCCAAGCCCTTTAATCTTTTAAGAGGCACACGCCAAGGGTGTCCCCTTTCACCTCTTTTGTTTGTGTTGGCGATTGAACCCTTGGCTATTGCCATCAGGAACAATCAACATATTGCAGGCATCAAAGTAAGTGATATTGACAACAAAATAGGCTTATTTGCGGATGATATTGTAATTTTTTTTTTTATCCCATTTAGAACAATCACTGCAACACCTGTTCAATACCATTAACTCTTTTAGCAAGCTATCTGGCTACAAAATTAACCAATCAAAATCTGCTATACTTTTCCTTAAACATTCGGAAAGAATAAATCCCCCTGTTCAAACACCATTCAAAATAGTTAGGGATAGCTTCACTTACCTTGGTATTAGGATCACCCCTAAAATTGAAGATTTAGTAGAGACAAATTATAATTCGGTGATAGAATCAGTTTCACAATCTATTAATAGATGGTCAACGCTACCAATTTCCATGATAGGGTGGATCAATATACTCAAAATGAATGTTCTTCTGAAATTTCTTTGCCTCTTTCATTCCATCCCTTTTGGTCCTCCTATTAAATTTTTTTCAAAGATGAAAAGCATGTTCTGTAATTTCATTTGGAACAACAAATGGGCTAGACTTTGCTTATCTTGCTTTATCTTCCCTATGATAGAGGAGGCTTGAAACTCCCAAATCTCCAGTGGTATTATTGGGCTGCTCAGCTCACTACTGCCTCTTGCTGGTTTGCACAAGAAACGGCACGTTCCTGGATGAATATGGAAAGAAGTATGTCATCCCCTCTACCACTTAATTCATATCTATATTCAGCTAAATTAAAAGAATTAAAGGCAAAAACACATAATCCCTTTGTTAAAAACATGATTCTGGTTTGGTATGAGGTTCACAAACACAAAGATGTGATACCCGTGTTATCTCAATATACACCAATCTGGGGCAACAGTGAATTTAAACCCGGCAAGCAAGATATGGGCTTTAAAATCTGGGCAAACAAAGGCCTTAGTAAAATTGCAGATTGATTTGACAACAACATTCTCATGTCATTTGAAGATCTGAAACAAAAATATGACATCCAACCAAAACACTTTTTTAAATACCTGCAGATAAGAAGCTATATATTTAAGTTACAAAAGTCTTTATCCATCTCTACCTAGTCTTAGCTCCATAGAAGAAATAGCAACAAATCAACATTCTAAGAGGGGATTGACTTCAAGCTTTTATGCAATAATTACGGAAGATTCAAAGGTGTCCTCAGATATTAAAAGACTGGCATGGTGTGAGGATATAAATTCTGTTATCTCACTGAGAAATGGCAGAAAATTTGCTTAAAATCCCAAAGACAAACAATAAATACCCATTTTAAAATACTCCAGTACAAGTGGATGATGAGAATATATGTAACACCAACTCAGCTGAATAAGTTTAACCCCAATATCCCTGACTCGTGCTACAAATGTGGTAGAAAGGGGACTTTATACCATTGCTTATGGGACTGCCCACAAATTCAGGCCTTTTGGAGTGAAGTGATCGATATGATCTTGCATGTTATAGGTATAAAATTAAAATTAGACCCCAAAATATGTATTCTTGGCATCTTTCCGACAAACCATAACATTTAGCAAAGCAAACAAATCTATGATTACTTTTTGCATGTTACAAGCCAAACACACTATAGCCAAATCTTGGAAATCCACTACCAAACCAAGTATTAGTATCTGGCTTACAGGACTATCAGATTCTCTGACACTGGAAAAACTCACCTTCACATTAAAGGGTAAATACCCCATCTTTGACAGTATGTGGAGATATTTTATGGTGTTCTTAGAGGGGAGGAAAGCATTGGAGGCATGTTCCCCCTGTATGTAAACCTTCAACAAATGGAATTGCCATGTATTACTATACGTCTGTTTGTTCCTGCTTTGTTTTATTTGAAATGTTTAATTTGAAATGTTTTTCTCTAAGGTAAAGGACAGTGTATGTTCTGCACTGCGCAGACTAATAATCTTATTGCCCTGTGATGTCTCTTATTGTAGATGAGCCTTACTGTAATTGTTCTGTATTGCAGACGTAAGACTGGTCCTGTGGCAGATCTGCCACAGGACCAGCAGCGAGTGGCATACGCTGCATGGCACCACGCGCGGCTGACAACAGGACGCTTCAGGTGTTGTAAAAAAAGAAACCTGAATTTAAACCAGGTGTGGAGAGCATGCCATGTTGTGTCTGAGCATCAAGTGGCCAGACTGTTGTCATCTTGTAGAGTCCATCTTTGTCAAAAACAGGCAGTTAACCTCTGACAAGATGGACTCAGATTCTCAGAGACTACAGCAAGATCAGGCAGCTGGTCCTGTGTAATGGTATGGTCATGCACAACACTACTCTGCAGTAGTTTGATGTGAATCAGACGGTGGCACAGCAAGCGACTGACGAGGCAGAAATGTAGTATTCTGCTGCAAGGAGTCAACCTGCCTGCTGCCTCTATTCCTGCTGCTCCTGTGTCTATTCCACCTGTACAGCCACGCCCCACAGCCTGCTTCTTCTTTCAGCCCATTGCTGTAATAATTTAATTATCATCCCATGTAACAGGTCTGGTATTTCAGGAAAGTCAGCATTACAGAAATAACATACTGTATATACTGACAAATATTGTGTGTTCCTGGCAAAGTGTGTCGATATTGTGTTTTAGTATATATATATATATATATATATATATATATATATATTGTAGAGCAGTGTTTTCTAGCTTTAATTATTATATTTTGTATTCAGTTTATTTATTATATTTGTTTTATATATTTCTTACATTCATTTCTTTGTGTGTGTGTGTGTGTGTGTGTGTGTTATGGTTACAATTGTGTGCATGAGAGATAATTAAGGTGTATATTTTCTAATAAATTTGAAATATATTTCTACAGCAGTACTAATGAAAAATTTCTACTAAACATATCTGTAAAAATAGCAGTCAGGTAAAGTTAAACTTTTTTGCAAACTCAAGCAAGAAATAACATGAAAAGGAAAAGGAGAAATAACAAGAAAGGAACCAAAAAGTATTGCAAACAGTTGCACATTGTACAGTCAGCTAGACAAGGCAGATGCATTGTTGCAGTGCTTTATTCCATTAGTTGTTAATTAGATTGTGTCCTTAAATTGCATCTATTGCTAAAGAAAACACACAAAGTTACTCGTGTGTATGTGTGGTTCTAAAATGTTGCTATTCCATATAACGGACGTTCCTATTTGTCTTTTCCTTTTTAAGTGATTTTCGAACGATTCATAACACTTTGTAAGAGTTCGGGTTAGTGGAGATATGATCCATGTTGGGATTGAACCGGCGACCTTTGGAACCAGAGTCCCCCTACTGTACGCCAGCAAAAATTCATGTTTGGACGTATTTCTCAAACTATTAGCATAAAAACTCACTCCTATCAACTGGTCAATTCCAAGATGGCGGCACGTGCAGACGCAGTGGCTCGTAGCTCCCGTGTTTACGTTTTTGTTTGTTTGTTTTTACTCGTTTCCACTTTTACTTCTCCTCTGGAAGCTCTGACACAGTACAGCAGGTCTGAACTGTGGAACTTTGGAGTACAGTTTGGACTTTACACACGCCCTAAACTGGACTTTATTCCACTGGAGCTGCTACGGACCCCAGAGCCCACCACCATCCCCTCACTGCTGCCAAGGAGACGGAGGAGGCACCGTAAACAAAAGCGTGGCAAGAGAGCCAGCGTGCGTGCTAGGCTACAAGCTAACCCTCACAGACAGGCTCTCCCCAGTCTCTTCCTCACCAACGCCAGGTCTCTCACCAACAAAATCGGCGAGGTCTGTCTAAGGATAGTCTCTCGCCGGATGGACAGCTGTGTTACTGTTGTCACAGAGACCTGGCTGGACGACAACATCCCGGACGCAGCGGGGGAGATAGCGGGGCACTCTCTGTTCCGGGAGGACAGGACTGCAGCTTCAGGTAAGAGCAGAGGCGGAGGCTTGGCGCTGTATGTACACAATGCCTGGTGTACAGCCACACGCACCATCAACACGTCAACACGTGCTCTCCTGATTTGGAATACCTGGTGGTGAAATGCCGACCGTTCAAGTTGGTTAGAGAACTCTCCATCCATCCATCCATCCATCCATCCATTGTCTTCTGCTTATCCGGGGCCGGGTCGCGGGGGCAGCAGTCTAAGCAGGGATGCCCAGACTTCCCTCTCCCCAGACACGTCCTCCAGCTCTTCCGGGAGGACCCCGAGGCGTTCCCAGGCCAGCCGAGTGACATAGTCCCTCCAGCGTGTCCTGGGTCTTCCCCGGGGCCTCTTCCCGGTGGGACATGCCCGGAACACCCTCCCAGGAAGGCGTCCAGCAGGCATCCGGTAAAGATGCCCGAGCCACCTCAGCTGGCTCCTCTCGACGTGGAGGAGCAGCGGCTCTACTCTGAGCTCCTCCCGAGTGACAGAGCTCCTCACCCTATCTCTAAGGGAGCGCCCCGCCACCCTGCGGAGGAAACTCATTTCAGCCGCTTGTATCCGAGATCTTGTTCTTTCGGTCATGACCCAAAGTTCATGACCATAGGTGAGGGTAGGAACGTAGATTGACCGGTAAATAGAGAGCTTTGCCTTTTGGCTCAGCTCCTTCTTCACCACGACGGACCGGTACAACGACCGCATTACTGCAGCTGCCACACCGATCCGCCTGGCAATCTTACGTTCCATCCTTCCCTCACTCGTGAACAAGACCCCAAGATACTTAAACTCCTCCACTTGAGGCAGGATCTCTCCCCCAAGAGAGGGCAAGCCACCCTTTTCCGGTCGAGAACCATGGCCTCGGACTTGGAGGTGCTGATTCTCATCCCAGCCGCTTCGCACTCGGCTGCAAACCGCCCCAACACATGCTGGAGGTCCTGGTTCGAAGAGGCCAACAGGACAACATCATCCGCAAAAAGCAGAGATGAAATCCTGTGGTCCCCAAACCAGACTCCCTCCGGCCCTTGGCTGCGCCTAGAAATTCTGTCCATAAAATAATGAACAGAACTGGTGACAAAGGGCAGCCCTGCCGGAGTCCAATATGCACTGGGAACAGGTCTGACTTACTGCCGGCAATGCGAACCAAGCTCCTGCTCCGGTCATACAGAGACCGGACTGCCCGTAGTAGAGGGCCCCGGACTCCATACTCCCGAAGCACCCCCCACAGAATGCCACAGGGGACACGGTCGAATGCCTTCTCCAAATCCACAAAACACATGTGGACTGGTTGGGCAAACTCCCATGAACCCTCGAGCACCCTGCGGAGGGTATAGAGCTGGTTCAGTGTTCCACGACCAGGACGAAAACAGCATTGTTCCTCCTGAATTAGAGGTTCGACTATCGGCCGAATTCTCCTCTCCAGTACCCTGGAATAGACTTTACTAGGGAGGCTGAGGAGTGTGATCCCCCTATAGTTGGAGCACACCCTCCGGTCCCCCTTCTTAAATAGAGGGACCACCACCCCGGTCTGCCAGTCCAGGGGCACTGTCCCCAACTGCCACGCGATGTTGCAGAGGCGTGTTAGCCAAGACAGCCCCACAACATCCAGAGACTTGAGGTACTCAGGGCGGATCTCATCCACCCCTGGTGCCTTGCCACCGAGGAGCTAGAGAACTCTCATCCATTGTTATTGTGGCTGCTTACATCCCACCGCGGGCTAATGCTAAGTTAGCGGGGGACTTTAATCACGTTGAACTGAAGGCGGTGTTTCCCAAATTTCACAAGTACATAATGTTTCCTACCAGAGACGGTAACATTTTGGATCCAGTTTACTGCAACATCCCTGCTGCTTACAAGGCTGTAGCAGCTCCACACCTGGGCATGTCAGACCACATCTCAGTTAAACTCATTCCTGCCTACAAGCCTCTGGCCTGCAGAACAAAGCCGACCACCTGGACAGTACAGATATGGACTGAGGAGGCCTCCTCTGCACTTCAGGACTGCTTCGAGCTGACAGACTGGACTGTGTTCAGAGAAGAGGCAGACCTTGAGGAGTACACATCATCTGAATTGTCCTATGTTCAGTTCTGCACTGATGCTGTCCTCCCAGTCAAGACCATCACAGTGTTTCCCAACCAGAAACCATGGCTGGACAGCACAGTGCGGTCCCTGCTGAAAGCCCGGGATACTGCCTACAGATCTGGAGACAGGCTGTCTTATAGCAGGGCTCGAGCAGAGCTGAAGAAGGGAATTAAGCAGGCCAAGCTCCAGTACAAAAACATAATTGAAGATCACTTCAATAACAACAACCCCCAGAACATGTGGAGAGGCATCAGAACCATAACGGACTACAAGCCTAACACTCAGCTCGCCAGCCACGACCCCACCCTGCCTGACACCTTAAACAGCTTCTTTGCCCGCTTCCACACATCAGGCAGCAGAGAAGTCACACACCTACCCCGGCTGGAGGAGCAGCACCAGCCCCTCATCGTGCAGCAGCACCAGGTGACATCCACCCTGAGGAGGATCAACACCCGCAGAGCTGCAGGACCGGATAAGCTGTCAGGCAAGACTTTGAGGACATGCGCTGACCAGCTAGCAGGAGTGTTCCTGGACATTTTCAACCTGTCCCTGCAGCTGTCTATGGTTCCTGAGTGCCTCAAGTCCTCCACCATCATTCCGGTACCGAAGAAGACATCCATCACCTGCCTGAATGACTACCGGCCTGTTGCTCTGACCCCAGTAATCATGAAGTGCTTTGAGCGGATTATTCTCATGTACATCAGAGGCTTCATCCCCTCGGACCTAGACAGCCTTCAGTTTGCCTACAGAGGGAATCGGTCCACAGAGGATGCTGTCTCCATCACCCTGCACACAGCCCTGACCCACCTGCAGCAGCCCAACACCTACGTCAGGATGCTATTTGTGGACTTTAGCTCAGCTTTTAACACCGTCATCCCAGACAAGCTGGCGCTGAAGCTACACGCAGTGGGTCTGCCTGCGTCTCTGTGCCACTGGATCAGAGACTTTCTCACCAACAGGCCTCAGGTGGTGAGAATAGGGAACATCACATCATCCCCTCTGGTCCTCAGCACGGGCACGCCACAGGGTTGTGTGCTCAGCCCGTCCCTCTTCACCATGTTTACTCACGACTGTGCTGCCATACACCCCACCAACACAGTCGTGAAGTTTGCAGACGACACTACAGTAGTGGGTCTCATCTCAGATAACAACGAGACCCACTACAGAGAGGAGATACGCCAGCTCACCCAGTGGGGTTCAGCCAACAACCTGGTGCTGAACACAGGGAAGACCAAGGAGGTCATTGTGGATTTCAGGTGGTCCAGGAAGACGGATCACGCCCCCTCCTCATGGACGGAGAAGTGGTGGAGCGTGTGGACAACATCAGGTTCCTGGGCCTCCACATCACATCTGACCTCTCCTGGTCCATGAACACCTCCTGCCTGGTGAAGAAGGCACAACAAAGGCTCTTCTTCCTCAGGAAACTGAAACGAGCTGGACTCTCCTCTCGGTTGCTCGTCAATTTCTACAGGGCCACAATTGAAAGCATCCTCTGCCTTAGTGTGACAGTGTGGTATGGCAGCTGCACGGCACAGGAGAAGAAACAACTGGCATGGGTGGTTAAAACTGCACAGGGCATCGTGGGCTGCCCCCTTCCTGACCTAGACTCTATATATGAAGGCCGGGTCAGGAAGAGGGCGAGATCCATCGCCACGGACCCCAGCCATCCGGGCTACAGACCGCTTTGTACCGCTACCATCAGGAAAGCTGTACAGGAACATCCGCACCACCGCTAACAGACTGAGGGACAGCTTCTTCCCCAGAGCTGTTAGAGCTATCACTCCCAGCAGCCCCTCACTGCAGTGAGAGACTGTGAGAACTGTGAACCACTGCACACTGCACTTTACACCTACACCTCAACCTCCACCTGCACCTTTTGTGTACTTAACTTTTAGGTCCACACATATACTTCACTAAATTATATACATTTTAGTATATTGGCACATTTCATTTTCATTGGCATATTTTATTGTCCACTGGTTTATTTTATTCTGTCGGTACATTTCACTGTGTATATTTTATTCTGCTTGTATATTTTATTCTGTTTGCACATTTCACTTCCATATTTTATTGTTTATTGTTTAGTATATTTTATTTATTTTGTCAGATGAGGCTGCTAGGTCTAGTCAGTGGATATGGATCAGGAGAAATAATAGTAGTTGGGGGGTGAAATAGGGACAGTGAGGGAGGGGGGGAGGGGGGGCAGAGGACATGCATGCCTAACCCGGCGGGAGAAGAGGTTAAAGTCTGAACAAGACACCTCTCCTCTGCTCTGCTTTCCCCGCCCCATCTTCTCGCTCTGCCAATAGGAAGAGAACCAGGAAGAGGAAGTTTAGATAAGGTGGGGGTGTGGCCAGCTAGAGTCTCTCTTTGGGACCATGCGGCCTGTTCAGGTGAGTTTGCGTTGTAAGATACAGAGTTGGCTTGTTATTTGATCTTTTTGGTTGTTTTCCTGTTTTGTTTGCTTCTTGAAGGAAATGTTAGGGTTTGTTTTCCTGCTCTGTTTGCTTTTTGAAGGAAATGGTAGGGTTTGTTGCTTCTTGAAGGAAATGTTAGAAGAGGCTGTTAAATCTAGTCTGTGGTTTAGGCCTCCACCTTCAGCACCCTCTAAATTTTCCACCCCCTACCCGAACAAGGGTCTGTATCCAATCCCTACTTTCATCTTTTGACTCTACCTCTTTATTTTCTACCCCCTACCCGAACCAGGGTTTGTATTCCCACCCCGCTTTTTTGGTGCAGTTGGTGAGAGGCAGGTGCAGATGATGGTAGTGTGGCAATCGGCAGTTACATGTGGCATCTAGGCCTGTGGTAGCATTGTAGCAGCTAACAATAGCTAAAACGGTGAGAGTATGATAGTATCTTAGCAGTTAGTATTGGTAGCTAGCAATTAACATTAACAGTATAGGTGAATCTAGCTTTATTGTCTTCTTCTGTTCCTCTTAGCAGGTAGCGGTTAGCACGTAACATTAGCTAAATGGTAGCATCGGAACTGTATTGTCTTCTTCTGTTCTTCTTAGCGGTTAGCATTAGCAATAGTTAAATGGTAGTATCGGTACTGGCCACTACCTGGAGCATCTCTGGGTCAGTTGAATGTGGCGGTGCTGTTTGGATTGTGTAGGAGCAGTGTGAACTGGCACTAGGGGGGGTGACTCTGGGACGCCGGAGTTCACTGCCTAACCTCCTGGAGGTGTAGTGGAACTAAGTAGGCGAAACACTGTTGAAGGGAGGTTTCCACCTGATGACCCCCAGAGATGTGTTAGGAATCACTGCTCTTTGGCATATATAGAGGCAGATTAGAGCTCCAAGGTTCTTCACTGAGAATGAATCCTCTTTTTGAGCACAAGTATCTTGTGTTTAAATTAACTATTGCCTTAGTATATTTTCATTCTGTTATATTTTTAATTGCTTTACGAATATTTTTATTGCATGTTGGTTTATTTTATTTTATTTTATTGTAGTTATCTTAATTTTATTCTTTCTAATCTTCTTATCTTTCTTACTATCTGTTCCTAACATGGGGGTTGCAATGAAAATTTCATTGACATGCTCAATGACAATAAAGACTCTTGAATCTTGAATCCTATAACTTCCGGCGGGCAACAGAGTCGATAATCACTGTCATTCACTTTGTTTCCTCCTTTTTTCTCTCTTTTTCTTTCTTTTTCTCCTTCCCCCTTCTTCCCCCCTTCTTCCCCTTCTTTCCGCTTCTTCCCCCGACCATACAGACTATTGTTCCCCAGCTTCCTTCACCAACTAATCTCAACAATTTCCTCATCAAAATCAACAACCTGTATTTTAGACCCCCTCCTGAACAAGCTGCTTAAAGACGTTTTACCAGCTTGTCCTGCTTTTAGCCAACTATATACCTATATCTAACCTCCACTTTCTCTCTAAAATCCTTGAGAAAGCAGTTGCTAGTCAGCTGTGCAACCTTCTGCATAATAGTTTATTTGAGGATTTCCAGTCAGGATTTAGGGTGCATCAACCTAATTGCATCAGACAAAGGACTTGACTCTGTACTAGTCTTGCTAGTTGTTAGTGCTGCATTTGATACCATTGACCATGGTATCCTATTACAGAGACAGGAGCAATTCATTGGCATTAAGGGAACTGCATTAAAACTGCATTAAGCTAAAATCCTACTTTTCAGAATGATTTCAATTTGTACAGGTTAATGATGACTCCTGTGTATGCTAAAGCCAGTCACAGGCAACTTCCAATCGCACACAGAGTCTCTCTGTTCTTTTCTCCTTCACCATCTACATGCATTCCTGTCCCACCAAGGCATGTAACTAACTTGGCTTCTTCCCTGAGCCACCAGGTTTGGTTTTATGTTCTGAATGTTGTTAGGTTTAGGCTAGTAAAACACTGAATTTACAGTTAGGGAAATATGGTGGTTGGTTAAATACTGAAAATTCTTCATTTTCCTGTCTGTGGTTCTCTGTTCTGAATGTACAGAAATTTGCTATCTGTTCATCTGATGCTGGACTGGGCAATTGTTTCCTGGTAGTGATCAACAAACCTTCATGTTTGATTAAAAATTAAAAATATTTTTTGTCACTTTGTGATGAAAGTATTATGGAAGACAAATAGACAAAAAATCAAATGCTACAATTATTTTATCCCTTTGAGGACAGTGTTCAACACGCGACGGTTCGAAGAGTGAAATTACCTGTGATGCCCCAGCCAGTGATTACACAGGTAGTAGGCCTCTTCTCCCACTTTTTATGTGGCTCTGGCAGACACACTGCACCAGTGTGAGGGTTGAATGCCACACAGTTGCCCTCTGTGCCTTTGAGCCGAAGAAGGGCGATGTCATACTCCCAGCCCTGATTGTGGTACTTTCTGTGGATAACGATGCGTTCAGGGGACAAGGTGCGTTCAAAGTCATCCTCCTCCTCAGTATGGTGGTCACCCAGGCGCAACACATAGCGGAACGGGTCTCTTCCAAATCTGGAGGAGCATAGAAAAATGGGAAATGATGGTCTAATCCCATCACAGTAGTGTTACTACAGCTCAGGAGGATTTAGTTTTGACAAATACAAAGTACACAATATTACACACCCATGGTGAAGCCATCTAATGTAACAGGAAAAAAAAAAACACTTATACATTGAAGTGACTCTTATAGGGACTTAAAGTGACTTTAAGTTGTATGTGTAGCCCTGGTTAAAAGTCATTTAGACATTAAAATATAAATAATTTGCATACCATGGTCATAATATGGTTAAAAAAAATATGGTTAAAAATGTTCATATGAAGGGATAAAAGTAAGGAAACTTAAAAGTAGTAACCTGTACAGTTAAATCGTTGGAGTTCATGCAAATGAACATAGTTTTGACATGTATTTGAGCCAGCATGTGAAATCATAAAAGACCATCCAACTTGGCTAGCAGCCGCTGCTACTACATAGTACATAGATAATTATGGCTGGAAAAGGGACTATGTGGCATCAATGTGAGCGACGTATCATATTTTTTAGCTTTGTAATGTTTCTAATGATAATAGGTGATCATTAGAGGGAACTGTTTCGTACCTCTTGAAGCAGTGGGCAGCTGTCACAACCCAGCAAGGGTTGATGAGTGATGCGCCACACAGAGGATGATTGCCTTTAGACTGAGACCTGAGCCACAGAGACACCTGCCAAGGCCACTCACCCCTGAAATCACAAATACTAGAGTTAGGCCTTCACAGGGCTGCTGCTCCACAATTCCATTGACTTGTCTGGACAACTGAACACACACACACACACACACACAAAATCATGTTTTCATCACTTTTGGGGATATTACATTCATTTGGAGACTTAAACTAACCCTATCCATAACCACTAGTTGCCTAACCCTAACCTTAACCTAAACCTAAACTTATCCTAGCCTTAACCTCTTAACCTCTAGATTTAGGTTTTGGGAACTTGCACTTTGCCCCAATAAGGTACACACACACACACACACTCACACTGAAGTGACTCAGTGCTCAGGGCTAAAATGGACATACTACATAGCAAAAATTAGGCGGTGTAAGTACTGTCATAAGGCCTATGTTGGTGTTCCATGGCTACACATGGGCTGAAAGAGACAGAGAATCAAACTCAGCTCTAACATTTGAGTGTGTGAATCTACAGACATTACCTTGCAGCAAGACTGTTGTGTCTAGATGCTAACCTCAGTGACTTATCTCCTCCTATGATCCTGCGTCGACGAAGCTGGTTATTGAGTTTCAGGCCACAGGACTGCATTGCCATGGCACGATCTCCCACAGGATCCAGGGTGTAATCACAAATGACACCTGCATCCTCACTGTGACGACAGTCATGGCTATCTTGATCCAAAGGGCACTGACCTAAGGACATCTCAGTGCCCAAGCACTGAACATTGTCCAGATGGATGGGACCTTGACCCTCGCCAAAGTACGCCATGGATCGAGCTTTAGCCACACCACTGGGAGGACAGCGCACAGAGCATCATTACTATTTGTTCCTTTTCATTCTATGTATTCGTTCTATGTATTGCCAAAAGATAGATAGATAGATAGATAGATAGATAGATAAATACACACATACACACACATAAATGTCTGTACAAAATTTCATAGCAATTAATACAGTAGTTGTTGAGACATTCCAGTCAGTCAGCTTGTCAAAATGTCAAGCTGGAATGGACATATTTCCTGGAAATTTTCTGTGTACATTCATGCTCCCAAAAGGATGAACCCTTTCCATTTTGGACAGTTTTTGTCTAGCTGTGTTAGGCAAAAATATCAGAGAAAGTGTAATAATACTGACATGAATCCCAGCTGTCTGCAAACAACAGCTGCATTGATATCATTCCAGCCATCATCACATACACTTCCCCACTGGCCATTAATGAAGACCTCCACTCTACCCTCTTTCCTGCTCTCTCCAGCAACCAAACGCACCAGAGGGCCTGCAGACGAAAATAACAGGAAAAAACGTGTGATTATTGTGTTGTTGATGATACTTATTTCTGCCCTAAGGTTTTCAGATGCTGGCAAGTTTTGACATATCCTGAGGTATGCTTGCCTTTACAAAGATAACAAATACAAATCTTACAAACAGGAAAAGGAATTATCTGCCTTCTTTTCTCCATAGCCACCCTTGTGTGTACTTACCAATAGGGGGCAAAAGGCCTGGTATCTCATTAGTATCACCTTCCCTCTCACAGCGGACACCTACATCCTCACTGTGAGAGCAGTCATGTTGGCCCCACTCCGCGTGGGTGCAGGCTAGTAGAGTGGCTTCCGTTCCCCGACACTGCACCTCATCCAGCAGAATCAGCCCGCGGCCTTCCTCATACATCCTGTCATGAGCCACCTCTGCTCGGCCGCTGCAAACAAGTCATGACCACAGAACATTTATCTCTCTATGGGCAGTTGTTTTAATGGTATGAAGAACAACATCACCAAAACTGTGGTTATTGTGGGAAACACTTTTGTGCAAATACTCATGTTAAATGTTATGCTAAATCTGTGTTGGGGTTACATAATGATTTATCTGTAACAACAGAAATAGAATAATTTGCTTTAAATTGCAGATTCCATTCGATTCAATTTGTAATGATTTTCTCCAAAATCTGATGGATGCAAATAAGTTTTTCTATGGATTTATACCCTTGTGCATATTGTGGTTCTCAGTATTATGAAATTGGTGGAAAAAACACAAAAACCTTACATTGTTATTTATTCACAAGAATGACACAAGTAAAGTGTATAATTTAACAGTCGGATGGCGCTGCGGATGGCTGCCTCGGTATTGCACTCTCTACTACTAAAACTACTATTTTTGTTTATTTGTTGCACTTTGAGCTGTCACTCACTGATACAGTCAGGAGGATCTGTCAAACACTGGTTAATCTACAGGTCAGACTGTTTCTCCACTTCTCATTGAGCCACAAAGTTTTTCTGAATGTCCTTTCTGTTGGAGGAGCAACAGCTCTGTGTGGGATATGCAGGAAACAGAAGGGGGAAGTGCTCATTAAGGTGAGACAGTGGGAAATTCGTATAGTGCTCCTGTCCTATCCTGCCTATAGTTAAAGTATAACTTTCGTTTTTTACAACCTGGACTTTATTTGTAGCATTAAATACGACCATTTAGACACCCAGACAACTTTGGTGGCATTCAGAGTCGTTTTGAAGAAATTAGCCCCAGAAGAGCAGCGCGTATATCCGTATAATGCGAGTAATTAGGGCACCCGTGCGTAGCCTCTATAAACGCATAATCTGCGGCGAAACTCGTTCATATTCCAATATTTTGTTATGACACGCTGGCGCTATTCCCCTCTGAGCCCGTGGTGGCATGTTATCAACATCTAGTGTCTCTAGACAACTACTTCTGATGTGGATGACGTCATTTTCGAGCACCGTGCGCTGCGAGCGACCAGCCACAACACGGCTAACTCTCGGCTAGTTTAGCTGTAGTTTGCGACTGTTATTTTTCACAAAATGGATGAATATTTTTCCGACTCTGAGGTGGTGGACGATGACTTTGTTTACGATGGACGTCCTTACCGTGTGAGCCAGAGTACACGGACGAGGAGCTTGTTGAAAGGAAAACGCGGATGCAGAGAGAGGAACAGCTGGCCAAACAACAAAAACGGCTGCGCGTCCACGAGTAGACGGTAACTGGTGGTGTTCTTGTGGACAATGTTCATCGATGACAACAGAGGAGGAATGCCTCTGTTGCTCAGAGTATTACTTGCGGCCCACAGATACGCATCTGGATGTGTAAATGTCTGTGTCACAACACTGGAGGATTTCCGCGCAATGATAAACTTTCTATCAAACAAAACCAAGGCAAATAAACAATCTATACATGTGTGTAAGCTACTTACTCAATCGAAAGTTGCCCATTTGGTCCTGCAGGCTTTGGCTCAGTCTTCCAGTTCACTTTAGGGACACGAAAAAACGTCTCCACCACTGCCCGGTTCATCATTGTGCGGAAATCCTCCAGTGTTGTGATACAGACGTTTATTGACACATCCTCCTCTGTTGTCATCGATGAAAATTGTCCACAAGAACACCACCAGTTACCGTCTACTCGTGGACGCGCAGCCGTTTGTTGTTGTTTGGCCAGCTGTTCCTCTCTCTGCCTCCGCGTCCTCCTTTCAACGAGCTCCTCGTCCGTGTACTCTGGCTCAAACGGTAAGGACGTCCATCGTAAACAAAGTCATCGTCCACCACCTCAGAGTCGGAAAAATATTCATCCATTTTGTGAAAAATAACAGTCGCGAACTACAGCTAAACTAGCCGACCGCCGCAGAGTTAGCCGTGTTGTGGCTGGTTGCTCGCAGAGCGCGGCGCTCGAAAATGACGTCATCCACGTCAGAAGTAGTTGTCTAGAGACGCAGGATGTTGATAACATGCCACCACGGGCTCAGAGGGGAATAGCACCAGCATATCATAACAAAATATTGGAATATGAACGAGTTTCGCCGCAGATTATGCGTTTATAGAGGCTACGCACGGGTGCCCCAATTACTCGCATTATACGGATATACGCGTCGCTCTTCTGGGGCTAATTTCTTCAAAATGACTCCGAATGCCACCAAAGTTGTCTGGGTGTCTAAATGGTCATATTTAATGCTACAAATAAAGTCCAGGTTGTAAAAAATGAAAGTTATCCTTTAAGACAATCGAAAAGATGGTCCATTGATGCAAAGCTGGAACTACAGGTCTGCTTTGATTGTACTGATGAGAGTGTTTTGGGGGCTGGAGCAACAGATCTGGGTGAAATCACTGACACTGTGACATTTTAGTTTGTGTGAGGACTTGTGTGTGCCAACTAAAAGCTTCTGCCCATATAAACTATGTTTCTCGGCTAATCTCAGGGCACTTCGCCAGGCTAAGGAGGAGGCCTATGGAAGTGGGGACAGAGCCCTGTATAACCAAGCCAGAAACACACCTACTAGGGAGATTAAATTAGCAATGATGTGCTACCAACCCTTTGTCAGTGTGGAAAAAACTGCAGGGGATTACCTACTAGAGCAGACCATCCCCCCTGGGTGAATTATGGATGAAATTACTTTTTTCTGCTCTGTAAGTTAGTGCCTTGGTGATGATTTTTAGATGCACACTAAGGAGAGAAAATGGATGGCAATGGTTAGATTGGGTCTTTATTATGTTTAAGGAGGAGGAATTGTACCTGTGTTCATGTTGAACACTTTATTTTGAATTTTGTTTTATTTCAGATATCAGTCTATTGAAGAGTAGGGCTAGAATGGACCAGAGGTGTTCATAGAACTCTGCAGGGAAGCCATCGGGTCCTGTTGCTTTGTTATTGGACACAAGATTGAGGGCAGTGGAGAGTTCATCCAGTGTTGTTGGCGTTGTTGGCATCTGCAATCAAGACTCCCCTGCTACATAAGTATTTAAGCACCAGCTTTCAATCCAGTATGCATCAAATTGTCTGTTATGCAACATGGTAACACCGAGTCTCCAGTCTCTGAGTTAGCCCTGTCTCACTGCTGCTTACCTGCCTTCCTGATCCCTGTGTGTTTTGTCCAATTCCATGGATATTCCACACTACAAATTTTAGTGATGAAATTTTGAAAGGGATGCTATAAGTCAGACTTAAATGTTGATGTACTGTTGATGATGGAATGTCGGGTGTTTTGGTTGTTCTTTTTGTTGTAGTTATCAAATTTAGCATTGATCGACCGTGGTAGGTTGTTGTTGAGGCTGGGACTTCCCACCAGTCAGTCTCTTGGATGAAAGGCGAAATGTCAAGAAATGTATTGAATGTATCTAGCAAAGCTCTCATTTCACAACTTGATCTACGTTTCAACCTCCATCAGCAATCATGGTCGTGACATCATGAAATCAAGTGGATGAATGGATGCTCAGACATCCCAATGAACTTCAGAAGGAGTAAGTCATAGGAAGGGCACAGGAAGGAGAAGTACAGCTCCTTTTGAATTGAAAGGAACCAGTTGTGGCAGTTTAGGATTTTGATCAGGATACCTCATAGACCCATCTCCGAGGAGGTATTGCTGGCACGTGCAACTTTGAGGAGATCCCTGTGCAAATGAACATGCTGTATTTATGATATATCGCAGGAAATGCCTTGGGATCCCCAGAGTAAGCTGGAGGATGTGGCTTGGGAGAAAGGCATCAGGACTATTTTGGCAAGCCTTCCATCACAACTGGAACCCAGATACAAGGCATGAAAATGGATTGATGGATATTTATAAGACTCTACGAATAGCAAAATTGTGAGTTTGTTGTTCAGTCTTTGTGGGTTTTAAAAATGATTCATTTTCCTTTTGCTTCATAATCGAATAGAAACTGTTCATAAGAATGACTATCTGCAGACATGATGGCACATGGCTGTTCACCCCTACTTTAGATTGATATGAAATCAGAGGGCAGTATACAAGCTTCTAAGACACAGAGGTGTTCCGTAGTGACTCAGATGTAGTGAAGCACTGACCTGAAGCCCAGCTGTCTACACACTACCTGGGCGTTGAGCTTGGTCCAGTTGTCATCACACACACTGCCCCATTCTCCCTGGTAGTAAATCTCCACACGACCGTGCCAGTGACTGTCTGCTCCAACCAGACGAACCGCACCATCTGCAGTTTAAAAAAAAACAAAACTATATAATGGCAACTAAATTTGCTGTACATTTTTGAAAGGGTTTTGTGTCTCATAAAAAAAGTAATGCACAGACATATACACTAGGGCTACAAAACATCCACTGAACAAGTGCATGGCCCAAAAACAGGGCCAATTCCTGGGTCAAGATGCAGTAGCCTACCAACATCTTTGAGAACACAATAGAAAGAGAAGATCATTTGATTGAAAGGGAAAGATGGACAGCTATTTTAAATTGGAACAACCATCAGACTGGAAGATGTCTCTACTTTAGCATTGCAGTGCTTTGACTTAGATTCTAGCAGTAGCATTTAGCTCAAAGCTAAAAGGCAATGGCAACGCAATGGCAGAAAAATGCTAACATTCTGTCATACAGCAGGTGTAATATTTGCTAACATATGCTAATTAGCATTAAACACAGAGTTCAAGGTTCATTTACTTGTTATTCCACACCACGAGGGTGCAAAAAGCAAAATGTGGCTTTTTTTTGTAATTTATTGATAATACTAATAGTAATAAAATTTATTTGTTTCGAACCATTCATGCAATAAAGAAAAGTGCATTACAACAAAGAAATCACATGCACAAAGTGCATAGTGCATAGAATGAACATCTAAACAAAGATAGAAAATTAATACAAAATAAGATGGAGACTAAAACCCACTTGATAATGTTAATAGAAGTAAGATAAAAATAAGGATGAAAATAGAAGCATCAAAAGTCTCCACACTCTTCTTATTCCTTTACTACAGTGACAGTTTAGAATTTAACTTAGTTGGCATGACCTGAGAAAGTATTTTTGCCACTATGTCAAAATATTTCAAAGTAAATAAGCATAACAGAGCCTCCAAATTTCCCAATGGGCACAAATGCATTATTGGGTTTATTAACTGAAAAAAGCCTATTTCAGCCGTTCCCAGGACACCTTCCCATGGGTTTAACCTCACTGTGGGTATTATCTGTGCCAGTCTTTTATAAAGTAGAATGCATGAAGTAGAATGCAAAACATAAGATGGAAAGTAAACCGGACAGCAATAATAAAATATATTCAAAAATAGAGTATATAGAATGCATAAAATCAGGTAAACTACAATATTTTAAAAGAAGTACATACACAAGTGAGAGGCAAAGTGCAAATGTTTCAGGCCTATATCAGGAAAGCCATAGCTAAGTTACGGCTTGGGTGAAAAAATACTAATGCAGACAGGAGGAAGGGCTAGTGCTATTTTTATTGAATTTATTAACCAAGATAACGAAAAAACAAGTAGGCAGGCACAAATCTAACAAAAGTCAAAAGTCCAAGAAGGTAGCACAAATCCACACAGGAGTCTGGGTTCAAAAATGAGAAACAAAGCAAAATCCAAAAACTTCCACAAGAAGAAACAGAAATCCTTAACTCAAGGCACTCAGTCCAAGATAGCACAGCACAAGTGGCAGCCTCTCTAAGCATCTCCGACCGTTCTTCTCTGTTTAAGTGTTTTCCTGTGTGTTTCTCATCTTTTTTCCGTCACTAGTCTTGGTCAATCGTGCATTCTTGCGGATGTACAACTGGTGAGACTACTGATTTGCTTTTTACTCTTTGTGGACTTTTAAAAATGACATTGGGTGACCCATTCAGCCACAGCTCCATTGTTTACACTCGGGGCCAGCTGTTAGCACTGCGCAACACCGGCGTACTCCCAGCGGAAAGAGAGCTGGCGTTTAGTGCCGGGACAAGTGACAACGGTATAAACCATCCATACCGTCTCTTATTATGGGGAATGTAAGATCTCTCCCGAATAGGATGGAAGAGCTAACGGCGCTAACCAGACTGCAGCGGGGGTATCGGGAGTGTAGCGTCATGTGCTTCACAGAGACGCAGCTGAACAAACTCACGCCGGACACGCATGCCGCTTTAGATTATTTTCATCTGCTGGGAGCGGACAGGCGAGCGATGAAGTGTGGTAAGAGGAAGGGTGGAGGCATACCGATGTTTGTGAACAAAAGATGGTGTAATCCAGTGCATATTAGTGTAAAGGAGCAGTGCTGTAGAAGAGACTTTGAGCTGCTAGCTGTTAGCATCTGGCCGTATTACCTGCCGAGGGAGTTCTTGCATGTCATCGCGATAACTGTGTACACCCCCCCTCCCCTCGGCCGACGTGGGAGCAGCGTGTGTGCTCCTACACAATGTGATCTCACAGCTGCAGACATCGCACCCCCAAGCCTCCTCCTTATCTCTGGAGATTTAAATCATGGTTCCCTGTCCTCAACTCTCCCCACCTTCACCCAGTATGTCAAATGCCACACCAGAGACAATAATACACTGGATTTACTGTATGCAAACACCAAGTATGCTTACAGCTCTTCACCCCTCCCCCCACTGGGCAGATCTGATCACAACCTGGTTCATCTGCAACCTACTTACATACCTTTGGTGAGTAAACAATGGCCAACCATTAGGTATGTGAAGACATGGTCAGATGAGTCCAGTATGACACTGAGGGACTGTTTTGACACCACCGACCCGGGGAGGACATTGACAGTTTGACAACATGCATCTCGGACTACATTAACTTTTGTGTGGACGTCACTGTGCCAACCAGAAAGGTTTCCCAAATAACAAACCCTGGGTGTCCCCTGATCTGAAAACCATACTGAATGAGAAGAAACTGGTTTTTAAGTCTGGGGACAGAACTGAGTTGAAGAGGGTGCAGAGGGAGCTGAAAAGCAGGATCAGGAAAGGCAAAGAGAGCTATAGGAGGAAGCTGGAGGAGCGCCTGCAGGGGAACAAGGCGAGAGAGGTTTGGAGGGGCCTGAAAACCCAGAATCTGGAGACCGAGAATGGGCAAATGAGCTGAACCTGTTTTTTAACAGGTTTGATTCTATCCCCATTCCCTCCCCCATCCACCTGAGCCCAGACCAGACGGAGTTACCTCCCAGCATCCCCTCCCTTCCCCCCAGTGCATCCCTGACACCAGCAGCTCCGTCTTCACACCACTTCACCCCCCTCCAATTCAAATCACAGACTTCAGACCCAGCACCCCTCCTCACCCAACAGGAGCCACCCCCTGTCCCCCACCCGGCCTCTACATAACAGCTGATCAAATGAGGAAGGAGCTCAAGAGGACGAAGATAAGGAAGGCTACTGGCCCTGATGGCATCAGCTCCAGACTGCTCAGGGATTGTGTAGATCAGCTCCATGGAGTTGTTCAGCACATCTTCAACTTGAGCCTCTGCCTGGAGAGAGTTCCTGCCCTGTGGAAAACTTCCTGTGTGGTTCCAGTGCCAAAGACTGTGCATTCCCAGTCGTGAAACATCTTCTACAACCTCACGCAAGTCCAGTTGCCTTTGTAAAGCACTTAGAACTACAGACAGACAGATGTGAATTGAACCTCCAAAAAAAGAGGAAGAAATTAGACTCAAGTTTTCTCCTCTACTCCACAGGAAAAACTGATTGTTGCTGCCAGTTTTCAAATAGAACTTGAACAAGCTACCATGACTTAAATGAGAAAAAGTGTGTGTAGAAACATACAAACACATTTCTCAGCACACTAATTATTTTGCTGTGCTCCCATACAGTGGTAATGGGAGAAAATAATAAATCACATCTGGTATGTAAATTATGTTATTGACGCTAAACATGCTGTAAGCTTCAGGCTCAGGAGAGGCAAAGGGAGTCTGCATTTTTATGATTGTATGTGTGAACAGTGTGTTGCAGGGCAATCCGGAAATCTCCTTCCAGCTAGTTTTTAACACCCTTCCACATCCAAAGTCATCTGACTGTTTCATGACAGCCATGTTACCTAACAACCCGCATGTGACATCAGCAACTCTCAATGTGTAAATGAAGAGATAAGACTTAACCTACAGAGATTAAGTGCCCAGGAATCCCCACCAGTCAGTCAAAACAGGTATTCAGATAGGAGATGAAATGTCTTCAAAACTATATAGCAAGTCCAATTGCCTTTGATTTAGCACTCCTAGAAATCACAGTGGTATCTGTTATTAGAGGTTTCCTGCTTATATGTTGTGGCTTGAAAAAGTATTCATATCCCTGAACTTTTCCACATTTTGTCACGTTCCTTCCACAAACATAAATACATTTTATTGCCATTCTATGTGAAAGACCAACACGAAGCGGCACACAATTGTAAAGTAGAAGGAAAATTATAGATGATTTTCAATTTTTTTTTACAAATAAAAAACTGAAAAGTGTGGTGTGCAAAAGGATTCAGCACCCTTTTTCTCTGAGTGCAACCAGTTGCCTTCAGAAGTTGCCTGATGATTGCTGAATGATCAAATGTTGACCAAAATGTTGACTGAGCTTGAGTTGTTTTGCAAAGAAGAATGGGCAAAAATTTTGGTCTCTAAATGCGCAGAGCTGGTAGAGACATACACCAAAAGACCTGCTGCTGTAATTGCAGCGAGAGGTGGTTCCACCAAGTATTGACACAGGGGGGCTGAATACTTTTGCTCGCCACACTTTTCAGTTTGTTTTCAACAAAAATTTGAAAATCATGTAGAATTTTCCTTCTACTTCACAATTGTGTGCTGCTTTGTGTTGGTCTTTCACATAAAATGGCAATAAAATATATTTATGTTTGTGGTCGTGTAACAGGTGTGTTCATGCATCACAGTTATAATTCACCAAAAGTCCATCCTTAGTATTTATTTTCATTTTGTCATATCGTTTTCATGTTGGATTATTTATTTGACGTATATTGGTATTTTATTTTGAAATTCGTTTTATTTTGGTGACTTCCTGTAAGGACGGCACTTCCTGTAATTTCGCGCTACTCTCCTCAGACGGCGTGAGACTCCGCTGAGGAGAGGTAACTTCATTTAGTCGCTCTGGTTCTCAGAGCTCAAGTACAGTTAAAAACACTCCGAAGTTGTTGAAATTTGTGTTGTTGGGTTCACATGTATCATATGAACATAAGGTGTGCTTTGTGTTGACTTTTTTGAGGCACCATGTAACGTACAGTAGCGGTATTCACATGCTAGTTTACCGATCTTTAAGCTAGGCTAAGAGAAGAGCATGTGTGTTGTTTCTCATGCAGTTTGCCGTGTTTCTCCTCTTTCTTTTAGAGGTGTGCATGTAGAAACCCAGAAGAGTTGCTGTACTTATTTTTATTTCATTTTGCACAGGTATGTGAGCTCATGGTTTGTCATTGATGTTATAATGTTCATTATAAAACATAAAAATTGCCACTGTTGAGTGTAAAAATGTATTTGTGTTTCCAAATGTTAGGTTGAATGAATTATATGAATTTATAAAAACATGCATTAGCTCAGACGGCGTGAGACTCCGCTGAGGAGAGAGGTGTGCATGTAGAAACCCAGAAGAGTTGCTGTACTTATTTTTATTTCATTTTGCACAGCTGGCCTGAAATAAATCCTGCTCCAGTGGCAAAACAGCTATGGTCCCCGTCTCATCCATTTGCACAACACAACGCAGAGATTTATCGCAGTGAGACAAGAGTGGTAGGCCAGACCGGCTACAGTGGTGCCGTGACCTGGATCCGCTCCACTCCAGGCTGGTTCGTCGTCATCGTGGTTCCTGGAGCTGTGGATCAACATCAGCTTGGTCACCAGAGGTTGCTTTGTCTCACATGTTAATGTTAAGATTTTTATTAACATGGTTTTAAAAAACTAAGAAAAAAAGGTTATTCTTCTATTGTTAAACATTTTATGTCCTTGAGGTGAGTTTAAAGGCCAAAGTTTTTTTTCTGTATATTTAAGTTATTCAAGTGGTTAAAACTGAACTTTATATGTCTTTTCTGGAAAAATGGATGATAAAGGTCAGCTTAACAGTTTCAGTCTCGGTTTTGGGAGAGGTAGGCTGCCTGCCACCCCAGTTAGACATGTAAATGTTGCAGGCTCTCCAGCTTTCTGTTCTACTCGCATTCATGACTGTACAGCTGCTAGTCTCCAGCACAGTAACACACTCCCTGACAACTCCGCTACAACTGACCCGGCTTTAAATGACTTAATAATACACATTGCACAGCAGGTGGGACAAACTATAAGGGATCAGTTAAAGGAAGAATGTAGAGAAAGTGGTGTACAAGCTCAGAGCAATGTCAGCCAGTTGCCTAGTGACTCTACTTACCTTAACCTGACCGGTGCCAAGTTGGTCCTACAGTCAGATGTGAAAGAGCCCCCCAGTCTTCAGAGGAGATGGGTCAGACAAGATCACAATGTGCGAGTGGGAAGAATTGATGAAAACCTACTTCAAGAAACGAGCCATACCCGTAACAGATCAACATTCTGAGATAATGTCTAAGTTAATGGGAAAAGCCAAAGACATTGTAAGAATCACTCTAAGGAGCAGTCCTTCACTGAAGCCACAAGAGAGCCCAGAAGTAATCTACAACATTCTCAGTCAACATTTTGGTGAGGTGAGTTATTCATGTATGCCCATGGCAGACTTCTACGGTACAGTCCCGACAGCAGGAGAAACTCCTCTAGAGTATTGGGTTCGGCTAAACAAGGCAGTTGATGCAGCCGAAGAAGGTTTGAAAAGGCTGGGTCGACATTTAGACAACCCCTGTCAAGAAGCTGCTATGATGTTTGTTAAATACTGTCCAGATCCCTCACTCGCAGCAGTCTTCAGGTTTAAAACACCAGACAAGTGGACTGTTAGTGATATTCAAGAGCAGACAGATCAATATCAGATCGAGGCCAGAGGACAGAAGCTCTCCAAGTCAAAGCAGCCTGCACTTGTCACAGTTAACATCCAGACTCCTGCACCTGATAACTTAACACCAACATGTCAACCCAGAGAGTCCCCTGTGCAGGTTGAGGATAACCCAGCAGTCAAATCCCCCTGTAATGACAGTTGCTTGAGAACACTGATTGGTCTCTTTGATCGTGCTTTATCACAAAATGTCCTGGCCACAGACAAACCAATCCATCCAGCACAAACTCACCAAAGATCCTGTAGAGTCTGTCAGTCTCTCAAGCACTCCACCCTTGCACACTGCAGGCAGGAACGCTTGTGTCTGTCATGTTTTGAGCCAAATCACATCAAAAGAAACTGCCCTCGTCGCCTGCCTGCTCAAAGTCAGTTTGTCCCTCAGCCACAAAACTCCCAGCCTTTAAACTGAGTGGTCCGCATTGGGAGAGGGGGCATGTGGACACTAGAGAAGAAGCCCTCAGTAAAGACGACATTGAACAGCATTATATTAAAGTATGCGCAGCTGCTCCAGTCAATGCAAAGGTGATAGTTCAGAATACACAGAGAATGGGTCCTTTTGATGAACTGTTTTACACCTCTGTCAGCATCAACAACAAGTCACACATAAAGGGGATGCTGGACTCTGGTTCCATGGCCTGCACACTGAGCGAGCAAGCAGAACTAAAGATGTTAAGTGACAATGTTCTATCAAATTCTATTCCTCTGACTGAAGAGATTGTTCTTGTGGGCTGTGGTGGAAAACTCAGCAAGCCCAAGTGCATGTATGAAGTTGAGATGAAAGTGTATGGAGAGACCTGTGTTGTTCCTGTTCTTGTTGTGCCAGGCCAACGTGATGATTTAATCTTAGGCACAAATGTTATCAGGTTTCTCATGCATCAGCTGAAAATAACCAATGACTATTGGCGTCTCGTCTCCAGTGGCAATCTTCTTCCTGAGTGTGAGCAGTTTCTTGACCTCATGGCAAACTCATCCAGGTGGAGAGGTGAGGAGCTCCCGGAAAAGATCGGCACATCTTGTGTGGGGTAAGCTACCGTACAATGTCCCTATGTCACCAGGAAGTACAGTCATTGTCGAACCCACCTCATCAAAGACCATGCCACGCAACATCATGGTTGGCCGTGTCATTACGCCACTTTGGGGAGACAGATGGGTTCCCATGAAAGTGACTAACCTGTCCAACAAGCCAATAACCCTCAAGAGAAACAGTAAGCTGACAGATGTGTCTCCCTGTTTAGCTGTAGAAGACTTTGAAGTTTTCCAGGGTTCCAGCCAGCCTGAAAAAGCTGAAACAGAGAACAGTCATGACTATGTCAAGCTCACAGATCTGAAACAGCGGTTGCAACAAGTCGGTCTCAGCAACATTGACATCGACCTGTGTCACGCTGGTGATGAAGGGAAAAAGAAGTTAGTTGAGCTGCTCGAAAAGTACAATGACATCTTCTCAAAACACACGTTGGATTGTGGTGAGGCGAAAGGTTTTACCCACCACATCAGACTTACCGATGAGAGACCTTTTCGCCTTCCTTACCGCCGCGTGCCACCAGCGCACTACCAGAAATTGCGGCAGGTCCTGTCTGAGATGGAGGAGCAAGAAATAATCCGGAAATCAGTGAGTGAATATGCATCTCCTCTGGTCCTGGTGTGGAAAAAGGACGGCAGCTTAAGACTATGCACTGACTTTAGGTGGCTGAATGCTCGCACATTCAAAGATGCGCACCCACTGCCACATCAGTCGGACTGCCTCGCTGCGCTGGGAGGAAACACTTACTTCAGCACCATGGACCTGACCTCTGGGTTTTATAACATCCCAAGGGCGGAGGGAGACAAGAAGTACACTGCATTCACAACCCCTGTGGGTTTGTATGAATATAACAGAATGCCACAAGGTTTGTGCAATAGCCCTGCCTCATTTATGCGCATGATGCTCAGCATATTTGGTGACTTGAACTTTAGCAGCCTGTTATGCTATCTCGATGATTTGCTTGTGTTTGCTTCGACAGAAGAGGAAGCTTTGGAGAGGCTTGAGGTTGTGTTTCAGCGGCTGCGACTTCACAACCTTAAGCTGAGTCCTAAAAAGTGTCACTTGATGCGATCTTCAGTCAAGTTTCTTGGTCACATCATAGATGGCAATGGAGTGGCTGTGGATCCATCAAAAGTTGATGTAATCACAAAAATGTCCAAAAGTGATCTGATGGAAGAAGATGGCTGCACCCCATCAGTGAAAAGGATAAAGTCTTTCCTCGGAATGGTATTCTACTACCAACACTTCATTCCAAGTTGCTCTGCCATAGCAAAGCCACTCTTTGCTCTCACTGCTGGACAAAAGAAAAGAGGAAAGGTCCATTCAAAAGCAAATGTTGGCTCAATCAGGAAGCTCAAACCCTCAGATTGGTCCAGTGAGTGTGATGCGGCTCTGTCTAAGCTCAAAGATTGTCTTTTGAACTGTGTCGTCCTCACACATCCAGATTTCACGCTGCCCCTGATCCTGTCCATTGACGCCTCGCTAGATGGGCTCGGTGCTGTATTGTCACAAGTACCAGCTGGACAAGAGAAAGCCCGCCCCATAGCATTTGCCAGTAAGACCTTGAGCAGTTCTCAGAAAAGGTACCCAGCTCACCGGCTAGAATTTTTAGCCTTGAAGTGGAGTGTGTGTGAGAAATTTAGCCATTGGCTGAGGGGTCATTCATTTACAGTATGGACAGATAACAACCCACTCACTTATATCATGACAAAGCCGAAGCTCGATGCTTGTGAGCAGCGTTGGGTGTCCAAGCTTGCTCCTTACACATTTGACCTGAAACACATACCTGGTTCAAAGAACACAGTTGCTGATGCTCTCAGCAGAGATCCCTTTGCGACGACAGTCAGTCATCAGCTCATCACAGAGCACTACAACCAACTGCTTGCTGAGGCCCAGGATGTCAGCTATGATGGTATTCAGGACACCTTCCGTTTAAAGGTCCAGTGTCATCGGGTAAAGAAACCATCCCGTACCAGCCCATCATCTCAGGTTAGTCCAACTAGACACTCCTGTGACACTGTGGCTGTCAGGGCTCTTTTGGATGCTCATGACCAATGGGACTCAGCTGCTGAGATTAGAGCTGTGGAGCTGTTTCAGTCTGTGCAGGATCTTTTGACACAAGGCCAAGATTCACTTCCTGTCTTCACCTTGGATGAACTCCAGCGAAGCCAAGAGCTTGACGCCACCATCTCAAAGCTTGTGCCGTTTGTCATTCGAAAAAGGCGACCATCCAGGCGTGAAAGAGCAGGCCTTGACTCAAAAGCTGTAGGGTTACTCAAACAGTGGGACAGACTTCACATTCAGAACGGTGTCCTGTACCGTGTGACTAAAGATCCCCTCAGTAAACAAAAGAGGCATCAGTTTATCTTGCCAGAGACTCTCAAGAAGAAAGCGATGCATGGTATCCATGACATCGCTGGACACCAGGGGCAGGCAAGAACTACACACCTGGCAAGACAACGTTTTTTTTGGCCCAAGATGGAGTCTGATGTAAGAGATTATGTCAAGTGCTGTCACAGATGTATTCTAGCAAAAACACCAGACCCTTCTGCTAGAGCACCACTTGAAAGCATCAGAACCTCTTTCCCCATGGAGCTCGTATGTTTGGACTTTTGGAGTGCAGAAGACAGTAAGCAGCGCGCAGTCGATGTTCTTGTCCTGACAGATCATTTTACAAAGCTAGCCCATGCCTTTCCATGCACAAACCAGACCGCCAAGCAAGTAGCTAAAAAGCTGTGGGACCACGTCTTCTGTGTGTATGGGTTCCCAGAACGGATCCACTCCGATCAGGGGGCGAACTTTGAGAGTGAGCTCATAGCTGAACTGCTCAGACTGTCAGGAGTCTCAAAGTCACACACTACGGCTTATCACCCCATGGGAAATGGAGGAACAGAGCGCTTTAACAGAACATTAGGCAGCATGCTCAGATCGTTGCCCCTCAGGGAGAAACACAAATGGACACAACAAGTACAGACTTTGACGTTTGCGTATAATGCAACAGTACATGAAACCACCGGATATGCTCCTTTCCAGCTCATGTTTGGTCGTATTCCAAGGCTCCCCGTGGATGTGATGTTTAAACAGGTGCTTCACGATCCTGTGGTTGTCGATCACAAAAGCTATGTGAAAACTCTGATGTCACATCTTAATGAAGCAGCCAGGATCGCTCAGACACATGCTGTCAAAGAACAAGACAAACAAGCAAGAGAGTACAACAAAAAAGTAAAAGGTACTCACCTGAGCATTGGAGACCGAGTACTCATCGCAAACAAAGGTGAAAAGGGAAAGAAAAAGTTAGCTGATAAGTGGGATTCAACGGTGTACACAGTTAAAGACAGAAATCTGCAGACTCACACATACAGGCTGGAGGACAACAAGGGCAAAACAAAAGTAGTGCACCGCAACTTAGTCCTAAACATCAGTTTCTTACCTGTGGTGGCGACTGAAAGAGAACTGTGTGCCACTGAGAATGAGGATGGATCAAGTGTGACAAATTCCCTGGATTCTTTGGAGGAGGAGAACTCAGAGGAGAGGACAAGTGCATGGGTGATGAGTGAATCAGCAGACGTCGAGAGTCAGGTCAGCCTGAGTGAAGGGCAGTCAGAACTGGACCAGTCCAGTCAGGATGCTGCAGAGTTGGATCATGAGGAGCTGTCTGCAGATGAGTTGATCCAGTGTGCACCTGATGGCAAAGACTCCAATAGAGACAGTGACATTAACAGTCTAGCTGCAGAACCTGATTCAGACTTCCCACATTCTTTAGACGTGCTCCCAGTAGACACAGACACCAAGTCTGATCCAGACACTGACTGTGACATAGAGTCAGGGTTACTTCAGGCAGGCCCAGTGCTTTCTACAGACTCACAGGTGCCTCCAGTAGATGCTGTTCATGACAGAGGCACACAAGTTAACCTATCAGCACCTAAGGAACATGTAGTCAGGACACGGGTTGGCAGAGTCAGTAGAAAGGTCAATCGTCTTATTGAGTCCATGGTTCAAAAGCCTTTTGATTTCAAAGATATGGCAAGTTCATTCAGCAGGAGATCTCAGTCACTCTTGAGTTTGTTTTAGTGCATTAGGGTGTCCAGATAAGTGAATGTGTTGTGTAAAATGGACAACGTCACTACTGTAATAATTTTGTGTGCAGTATGTTTTGCAAAGTTTAAGGTGACGGAGAGTTTGTATGGTGTACACGGCATCATATCGACCTTGGAGAGACTAAGGCTTGATCACCCTTATGTTCTTTCTGAACCTATTTTGTGGGTTTCTCATAGAAGGTAAAGCTCAGAGCTTTTTAACTACTTCCGTCAGGTTTCACAGAGTGTGTGACTTGTCTGTTTTTTTTGAAACACTCACATGTACAGTCTGGATTTTGGTGAAGTTAGGAGGGGTGGATGTAACAGGTGTGTTCATGCATCACAGTTATAATTCACCAAAAGTCCATCCTTAGTATTTATTTTCATTTTGTCATATCGTTTTCATGTTGGATTATTTATTTGACGTATATTGGTATTTTATTTTGAAATTCGTTTTATTTTGGTGACTTCCTGTAAGGACGGCACTTCCTGTAATTTCGCGCTACTCTCCTCAGACGGCGTGAGACTCCGCTGAGGAGAGGTAACTTCATTTAGTCGCTCTGGTTCTCAGAGCTCAAGTACAGTTAAAAACACTCCGAAGTTGTTGAAATTTGTGTTGTTGGGTTCACATGTATCATATGAACATAAGGTGTGCTTTGTGTTGACTTTTTTGAGGCACCATGTAACGTACAGTAGCGGTATTCACATGCTAGTTTACCGATCTTTAAGCTAGGCTAAGAGAAGAGCATGTGTGTTGTTTCTCATGCAGTTTGCCGTGTTTCTCCTCTTTCTTTTAGAGGTGTGCATGTAGAAACCCAGAAGAGTTGCTGTACTTATTTTTATTTCATTTTGCACAGCTGGCCTGAAATAAATCCTGCTCCAGTGGCAAAACAGTTATGGTCCCCGTCTCATCCATTTGCACAACACAACGCAGAGATTTATCGCAGTGAGACAAGAGTGGTAGGCCAGACCGGCTACAGTCGGAACGTGACAAAATGTGTAAAAGTTGAAGGGCTATGAATACTTTTTCAAGCCATTGTAACTACAGTAGAAATTCTGCTATTTAGAATCTTCTCTTCTTTGGAATATTATACTGTTTTCCACAACAATGATTACCATGTCATCTAATACGCAGATTACAAAAAGTTGGGGAGCAATGTAAAAAAAAGTAAAATAAAATGTGATTTTTGACAAATACAAAAATTAAAAAAACGGTAGAAAGAAAATATATTTAATGATTACCTCATCAACTTAACTTATCCACCTACTTTTGTGAATTTGATGCCAGCAACATGTTTCAAACAAGTTGAGAGAGGGACAACAAAAGAAAGGGAACAACAGTTGAGGAATACTTAAAAAAGAACTGTCTAAAACATTCCACAGGTTAACAGGTTAATTGGTAACAGGTGACAGGATCATGATTGGGTATGAAAGGGGCATCCTCAAAAGGAGCAGCCATTCACAAGCAAGGATGGGATAAAGTTCACCACTATGTGAAACACATGATTGTATAAAGGATATTATTATATGAGTTCGGCAACACTTTGTAAAATCATTGTTGGTAAACACAGTTCATTTGCAAATGATTGCATTCATGTATGTTTTACAGAGCAGTTTTTTACACATAATTGGAATTAGGGCTGTATGAGCATGTGAGTTAACACGTCTTTCCTTCCTTGGCTCTGACCTGTGTATGGGTTGCACGACACACCTGCGACTTCCATGTGGTCACAGCCGTGCTGTTCCCACTTGTTATGAGGGCACTCCTCCAGAGACAGTTCATTGCCTTTACACTGAACCCAATCCAGCAAGATGGGCCCAAAACCCTGGCTGAAGTGGGCCCATGTCCATGCCTTGGCCAGGCCCCTGTTGGTTAGGAAAAACAAACACCACTCAAAGAACTACATTTGGCATCTGAACATATGTACATATACACTATGATTTTATGTTTTTCTATTGCAAAATCTATTGTTGAGTACAGTGCTGAGTAAAAACATCAGGTGCAACAACATGTAAAGTTAAATATTGTACTGAAAACTGGATATACAGTGCACATAGGCTAAAATAATAGCATTCACCCTCATTAATAACAGAAATATACCATAGACATGTTTTGGGTGTAATTGACCTTGTGCTACAATAATGTAAAGACAGCAGGAGAATATATCCAGAATTGTGTTTTTGCTTGGGTTGATTCATAAAAAACTGGGGTAATATCAGGTCAAGAGGCTTATAATAGAATGGAATGTAAGATAAAATATTGCCTATTGATTTCTCCTACTTGGATTAGGATACAGGATTTAGGATCAAATACATTTTCCAGGACTACAGCAGAGTGCAGGAGATTGGTGATTGGACATCTGACAATGTGTATGATAATACAATCATTCTGCACAATGAGCAGTTTTACTTTTGTAAACTTTTGACGAAAACTCAGTGATAGTGAGTGTCTCTGTGTGATTTGGCCTTCATGATTGTGATGCTGGCAAAGGCTCAAAGTACTGGACCCAAATGCACGACTCAGACACCTTTCTCAAAACAAAAAGGCTTCAGACCTATTTATTAGAAAACACAAAAATTATCTCACAAAAATAGAAATGAAGAATGCTCAAAAATGCAAAGTACAACAAAAAAACAAAAGTACTACCAAAAGCGCTAGGGATATTTTCTGTGATAATCAAACACTAGACTCTTACTAAATGCAGGGATCACAAGGACAAAACGCTGGACTGACGTGTAACACAGGGTTGGCATGAGACAATCTGGCACAGGACAGGGGAAACGCAGACAATATATACACAAGGTAACAAGGAACAGGTGGAGACAATCAGGGCGGGGTAGACAATCAGACACGCGGGAAACACCGGGAAGTCAAGGGCCTGAAATGAGAGAAGAATTAATTTTCACAATAAGACAGGAAGTGCAAGACACAGACCAGATAGCAGTGAACAACACCTCAACAGACCCGACGATACATAACAGTACCCCCCCCTCTATGGCCGGCACCTGACGGCCCAGGCTCCTCTGGGTGTTGTCTTTTAAAGTCCCTGATCAGAGTCTTATCAATAATGAATCGGGCAGGTTGCCATGAACTCTCTTCCGGCCCGTACCGCTCCCAGTCCACCAAATACTGTACCCCCCGCCCTTGTCTGCGTGCAGCAAGAATCTTCTTCACCGTATAGACCGGTCCTCCATCCAACATGCGTGGAGGTGGAGGTGGTTTGGCTGTGGGGGTCATCGAGCTCTCCTGGACTGGCTTAATTTTCGAGACGTGGAATGTGGGAATGATTCTCATAGACCTGGGGAGTTAATGATTTTGATGTCGCCCGGGGGAGGGCTGCAGGTCCTACAGGGCACCGTCCTCAACCCTTGGCCTACTACGAGACTACTACACGAGGGAAGGAGGGGGGTGAGGGGCCAAAGGCGGCGTTGAATTGAGGGTAAGCCAAGACAAGCTGACTGCTTCGCCAAGTTGGTATCCGTCCGGCGAATGTGCTCAGAATTTGCATCCAGTTTGCGATTGAGCTCACAAATCACTTGAGTCTGAGTGCTGGCAGCCCTGCACATTCCCTCGAGGCGAGCAGCTTGCCAATTTCTGCCAGCGTCTGTGTGTGCCCACTGAATAACTTCAGGCCGCAGTTGATCCGGTACGAACAACCGGTCACTGGGACATTCGGCAGGTGATTTCACCCCCTTACTGGCTTGCTGCACATCCTTTTCTATTTGCCAGGAGACTCCTCCTACCACACAGTTCCATGGTAGGATGGGTTCGTGCTCCTTGGCTCAGGTTCATAAAGTCGAGATAGCGTGTCCAGCTTGGTGTTTTGTGACCCGGGTCTGAATGACACTGTGAACCTGAACCGACTGAAAAACAAAGCCCACCTAGCTTGTCGAGCATTTAGTCTTTTGGCTTTTTTAATATACTCCAATTTTTTGTCATCGGTCCAGACCAGGAAAGGCTGCTCGCACCCTCCAGCCAATGTCTCCATTCCTCCATGGCCATTTTAACAGCTAACAACTCTCGGTTGCCTACATCATAATGCCGTTCGAGGCATCCAACTCCACCATGAATTGCCTTTGTGGGTCCGGAACTGTGAGCACCAGCGCCGTGGTGAAGGCTGTCCTCAGGCGCTGGAAGGCTTTATCAGCTTCAGGCGACCACTGAAAAACAACTTTAGGAGAGGTGAGCCATGGATACCCCAGAATGATATCATACTGAGCTGAGTTGAACAGGTGAAAAGTCACATATTCGGGCTTTCTAGCCCCCACAGTCAGTTCACAAGGTTCAGTACAATGAGTGACTTGGAAAATGAACTGTCTATTTAGAGCACTAGCGTTCATTAGACACTCTAATTTTTTAACACCTACTTATTGAGTGCGAGCGAGTTTCAAATCCATGAAGTTATCATCTGCACCGGAATCAATCAAAGCCTCTAGCTCCACCAAGTGGTTGCTTAGAAGAAGTGTCACCTTGGTCAAAATGCGAGGAGGGTTTCGATCTTCCATTTTTCGGCTCACCAACGCCCCCCTCTTGGTTGGTGAGCCTCCCCTTTTAGCTGACACTCCGCCACTTTATGCCCCTGCTCTCCACAGTAGAAGCAGGCTTTTTCCTGAATGCGGCGGCGTCTTTCTTCCAGGTTGAGCTTGGTCCGGCCGATCTGCATGGGTTCCTCTGAAGCAGGAGGGGGCGATGTTGGACCGGGGAGAGCTGAAGAGTGATGAAGATGATTGTGGTGCTCGGCTGTCACAGCGGGGCATCTTTTGCTCCAGTGGCGAGCGGTCTCCTTACGTCGATCCCTCTCCCGTTCCTCGAGTCTGGTGTCGATTCTGATCGCTGTGTTTATGATGGCCTCCAAGTCCGTGGGTAGATCCAGTGGAGCCATCAGGTCTTTTAATTCCTCAGAGAGCCCTTCAACGAAGGCGTCGTTCAGCGCAGGTCCATTCCACCCACTGTCTGCTGCGAGTTGGTGGAAGTCGATTGCATAATCGACTACCCTGCGGCTGCCCTGTTTCAGTAACCTGGAGGCTTCTCTAGCTGGGGAATCATGATCAAAAATATTTGAGAGAGTCTTAGAAAATACCATAGCGTCAAGGCAGATTGTCGATTCTCTGGCCCATTCGGCGGTCGCCCACGTAGCTGCCCGTCCTGTGAGATGGGAGATCATGAATGCCACCTTTGCTTGCTCAGTGTCATATGCACCCGGAAAATGCTTGAAATGGAACTCACACTGGACCAGGAATGATCTGCAGTCGCCAGAGTCGCCGGAGTATTTGTCCGGAGGTGGCAACGGGAGGCATGGCGGCAGGTGGTATGACAGGAGACTCTGTGGCATCGGGCTGATGAGGGCTGGCCATGTGGGTCGTCAGACGATGAATCTGCTCGGTAAGTTGGAGTATTTGATGCATTACCGTATTCTGCAGATCCAGCTGGCGATCCGAGAGATCTTTTACGCCAAGGCCTTGCTCCGGAGCTGATCCTCGTGTTGGTGGAGGAGGCTCCCTTTAGCTGACAAGGTGTTTTTTAGGTGATTCGAGTCGGCTGAGTACATTCTTGGTCAGATTGTACTGTAATGCTGGCAAAGGCTCAAAGTACTGGACCCAAATGCAGACCAGACAGCAGTGAACAACACCTCAACGGACCCGACGAGACATAACAATGATGGACATTATCAAGTACCTTTGTACATTGATCTTCAAGCTCCAGCCAGCTTCCCAGCTCTTTTCTCATCATTATGTATAGGCGAATTAAACTTCAAAAGGGTAACAGTGTGTATTTTTGTAGTTTGCAAGAACAAAAGCCTGCTAGTGTGGTAGAATTTGCTCATGTACTATGCACTCATAATTCTGGAAAGTTACTGGCACACCCTATCCTGTGAAAGTCTCTGATACCTTTACAATAATAGGATACTTAATATTGTGTGTCCTGTGAATGCTCAGGTCATGGATAAATAACTGAAAAGCTCAGTCATGGTAATGTGACGTTCGCAATGAAAGCACCATGTAAGGAACATGACCTAAGATTAACTACTGTGAGCCATTGTAATATTGAGAATGATAAATATCCCTGGTTGGGCATCTTTCCAAAATGAGTGGGTGTTGGCCAACCATGTCTGCAAAAGTATATAACTGAATGTAGACAAGGTAGGACAGAACTTTTCTGTTGAAGATCTGTATGTGCTAGCTCATTGAATAAAGTGCCACTCTGGCTGCCTCTGCTACACCCTGTCATCTGTGTCATTTCCCTCCACAACACTATGACTGACTATCTGAATATGCTGGTGAGTGTGCAAAAGTCCTTTAACCGTTGGTGAGAGGTTTCAGGACATGAAAAGTAAACAAAAGAAATGTAACATATTTGCTATGCCACTTGATGTGGAACCTGTGCCTGACAACCAACATGAAATCACTGAGCTACAAAGCAACAATCTACTACTGTGAGCAACTCTTTTCCAATCTGACTCTTGCAAAGTGTCTTCTGCTCAAGACTGACTGACCCAAACCTGGAAAACCAGCTGCATCATCATCAATACCATCTGACATCAGACACCTCACCAAAGAGAGGCAGTTCCAGCCATTGCAGAGGTTCGTGTGATATATGTGTTAAATGATTCAGCATGTCATAAAACTGTAATGGCCCTTGATAGAAAAAAGGTTTCTCACCCCTGCTCTAGTGGATTGACGGGTATATTAGACCCTTTGGCATGAGACCTGGTTGAGAATGTGCATATAGTATATATGTATAATATTCTAAAAAAATACGCAAGCAAGCAAATATATGACAACATAGCCAGATAATAATAATATTTATATGAAAACATTACTTTTTTCAAGTAGCTTTGACTAACAAATAATATTTAGCATTTTGGCATTATGTCATCATGGTGTAGCAAGCTCCAACTGTGCAATATCCGTGTGAGAAAACAGCCATGTCTTCACTGACAGAGCATAGGGTGCTTTCCAGGAACAAGCTATGATCCGTTTAGTAGCTGTGAAACCAGCTAACAAGAAGTGCCTTTCATCTGTAGTTAGCCCCAAAGAGGAGGTGTCATTAGGTAATTGCAGACACCATGACTGAGGGATGGCCCCAGTAATATCAGCAGGGATGGCTGGTATGAATGGGCTAACAGGGCTCAGCCCTCCCAAGCTAGCACACAAAAGATGAGACAATTATGTTTTAAATAACTTACAACAGATTGTTTTGAGTTTAGGTGAAACCAAAAGTAGCAACAGCACCAATATGTCAAAAGAAAAACATAGAATATCTCTAAATGGGCTTATTTTGTACAGCCCCATCACGTACAGTCCGCTTTCATTCATTTCGTTCTTGTAAGTGATTGACAGGTGTCATGTCATGCCGCTGTGATTTACTGGCCGCTGATTTTTGACCAATAGCAGCGGCCAATAGCAAAAACCTTGCCAAACCTTGCCAGAATTATCAATGATATGGACCAAATATAATATATAATAAAAAATATATTCTTTTCATCACTTTGTACAGTGATCTGTGTAGTTTTATTAGAGCAGGGGTCGGCAACCCAAAATGTTGAAAGAGCCATATTGGACCAAAAAAACAAAAAACTAATATGTCTGGAGCCGCAAAAAATTAAAAGCCTTATATAAGCCTTATAATGAAGGCAACACATGCTATATGTATCTATATTAGCCGACTATCAAAATGACTAAGTTGGCTACAAATACATAATGAGCCTTCATGATTAAATGTTTATTTTCCCTGCAGTGCATCCTGTAGAGAATGACGCACCACGTGACTACGATGCCGCCTCAAGTTTAACTTCATTACAATATTAATGAATTATGTTTCATTGCTTTGATGAAATTAAAGAAATGCAATAAAGAAATCAGATTTTTATTTTGAGGATTCGAAAAAACAACATCAAAGTGGAACGTGCATAACGTGCCCCTTATCTGGGCAACAAACAGAATGCAATAAAACGCAGCCTGCATTTATAAAAATAAAACAGCTGCCTTTTGAAAAGATAAAGTATATAAAATCAAATTAATACAGTTTAAGTTTGATTTCTGTGCAAATGCCAAGCAAGTCAGTGCAAGGGTGAAACGCAGCAGCATCCTCTTCTCTTTTGACACGCAACCAACGCAGCTATCCTCGGACCTGAGCAACAGAACACAATAATATCCCTAAGTGTCATTCCAAATATATACTGACAAAAATCATAAATCACTTTATAAAAACAGACACTTTGTTACCAAATAAGTGCCTATGACAGGATTGTGTTCTTACCCGTTTAAAGTGACTTCTGTTTTTCACTGGTCAGCTTCTCAACATCGGGCACGTAAGATGTAACTTAAATCTTGACGCAGGACTGCAAGCTCTCATCTGTGAGGCGGGTGCGATATTTTGATTTGATGTAGTTCATTTTTGAGAATATCTGCTCGCACAGGTATGTTGATCCGGTTTGTTTACAACAGCCACCTGCCTGGCATCCCGCCCTGCTGATAGAAACGTGTGTCGCAGGCTATGACGCACATCTTCGTTGACAGAAATGTTGAAATTTAATATTTATTCTACACATTTTTACAGCATTGGAAAACGTTAAGAATGTTTGTGTTGTGTTTGTCCTCCTACAGAAACCATATTAAAACAAAAAATATATTTCCCTCCCCCATCTTTTTCCATTTTCAAACATTTTTGAAAAAGCTCCAGGGAGCCACTAGGGCAGCGCTAAAGAGCCGCATGCGGCTCTAGAGCCGCGGGTTGCCGACAACTGTATTAGAGGATCAATATATTGATATTATATGGGTGGCATGGCCCACCGTCAGGTGGGATTGGTTCCTGCCCCACGCAACTCTTCAAAGGATAAGCAGCTAAAAGTAATGGATGGTTTTATACTGTATATTGATATTGATACATTAAGTTAATGATTCTCACCTTCCCATCTGTAGGTGGCCAAACTGTGCACATGCCTTGGTACTTCTGTAATCTTTTAAACTGAGAAGGTTTTAAATCAGAAGAGATACCAAAAAGGTGCCACAGCTGGGAGTTTTAGCCTGACATTGTGGAGCAGTAGCAGTAGTAGTTTCTTACCCCAGGTTCAACTGTCGGCAAACCACCTCAGCATCAGCGTCATCCCACTCGTCATTGCAAATGGTTCCCCACCTGCCATCATGGTACACCTCAACACGCCCCTCAAAGTCCTCCTGGCCTCCCACTAACCTCAAAGGAATACTAATACCTGAGAAGAGATAAGATAAGTTAGACTTTATTAATTCCCAGCCAGGGAAATTTGGGTATTACAGGCAGCAGGTAATGGCAGTTGGAAAAAAATAGCAACGGAAATAGAGAAATACAAAATACAAAATAAAAGCTGACTATATACATGTACATTTTATACAAAGGTCTATCTGAAAGAAAAAATATGCAAAAATATATATATTGCAGCAGAGAAATTAAGTAAAGTAAAATTAACATAAAAATATACTGCCAAAAATTCTGCAAAATTTCACAGACTTTACACAAAGGAAACAAAAGGTAAAGCAACAAGTGAGCCAATAATACACATATTACCAAAATATGGTGCTGCTTTTGGATTTCAGTTCCTCTGTCTCTGCAGTGCTGGACATGCACTCTTGGCCCTGTATGCCCTAAGCTATATATTTTCTGTCTATCTATCATTATGACGATTGTCACTGTCTTCAAAGGCTCCAAAGAAGCCAATGTTCCAGCTCTGTCACATATAATGTACAGTACAGGCCAAAAGTTTGGACACACCTTCTCATTCAATGCGTTTTCTTTATTTTCATGGCTATTTACATAGTAGATTCTCACTGAAGGCATTAAAACTATGAATGAACACATGTGGAGTTATGTACTTAACAAAAAATGGTGAAATAACTGAAAACATGTTTATATTTCAGTTTCTTCAAAATAGCCACCCTTTGCTCTGATTACTGCTTTGCACACTCTTGGCATTCTCTTGATGAGCTTCAAAAGGTAGTCACCTGAAATGGTTTTCACTTCACAGGTGCCCCTTATAAGGGTTAATTAGTGGAATTTCTTGCTTTATCAATGGGGTTGGGACCATCAGTTGTGTTGTGCAGAAGTCAGGTTAATACACAGCCGACAGCCCTATCAGACAACTGTTAAAAATCATTTTATGGCAAGAACCAATCAGCTAACTAAAGAAAAACGAGTGGCCATCATTACTTTAAGAAATGAAGGTCAGTCAGTCCGGAAAATTGCAAAAACTTTAAATGTGTCCCCAAGTGGAGTCGCAAAAACCCATCAAGCGCTACAACGAAACTGGCACACATGAGGGCCGACCCAGGAAAGGAAGACCAGGAGTCACCTCTGCTTCTGAGGATAAGTTCAGTTCACAACAGCAGCTCGGATCAGAGACCAGATGAATGTCACACAGAGTTCTAGCAGCAGACCCATCTCTAGAAGAACTGTTAAGAGGAGACTGCGCAAATCAGGCCTTCATGGTCAAATGAAGGGACAACAAGCAGAAGAGATTTGTTTGGGCCAAGAAACACAAGGAATGGACATTAGACCAGTGGAAATCTGTGCTTTGGTCTGATGAGTCCAAATTTGAGATCTTTGGTTCCAACTGCTGTGTCTTCGTGAGATGCAGAAAAAGTGAACGGATGGATTCCACATACCTGGGTCCCACTGTGAAGAATGGAGGAGAAGGTGTGATGGTGTGGGGGTGTTTTGCTGGTGACACTGTTGGGGATTTATTCAAAATTGAAGGCACACTGAACCAGCATAGCTACCACAGCAGCCTGCAGCGACATGCCATCCCATCTGGTTTGCATTTAGTTGGACGATCATTTAGTTTTCAACAGGACAATGACCCCAAACACACCTCCAGGCTGTGTAAGGGCTATTTGACCAAGAAGGAGAGTGATTGAGTGCTGCGGCAGATGACCTGGCCTCCACTGTCACCGGACCTGAACCCAATCGAGATGGTTTGGGGTGAGCTGGACGGCAGAGTGAAGGCAAAGGGGCCAACAAGTGCTAAACACCTCTGGGAACTCCTTCAAGACTGTTGGAAAACCATTTCAGGTGACTGCCTCAAGAAGTTCATCGAGAGAATCCCAAGAGTGTGCAAACCAGTAATCAGAGCAAAGGGTGGCTATTTTGAAGAAACTAGAATATAAAACATGTTTTCAGTTATTTCACCTTTTTTTGTTAAGTACATAACTCCACAGATAGATAGATAGATATACTTTATTTATCCCAGTCTGGGAAATTGCAGTGCACCCTCTCCTGTGGGAGAAGGTGCTCCGCTGTCTGTCCACTGTGTGATGGAGAGGGTGCTGATAATTGTCCATGATGGATAACAGTTTATTCAGCGTCCTCCTCTCCAACACAGTCTCAAAAGACTCAAGTCTGAGTCCAAGTACAGAGCCAGCCTTCTTGATGGTCGTATCAAGTCTGTTGGTGTCGCTGGCTCTGATGCTGCTGCCCCAACATACAACAGCAAAAAAGATGCCGCTGGCAACAACAGACTAATAAGATCTCCAACATTTTGCTGCACATGTTGAAGGATCTCAGTTTCCTCAGGAAGTAGAGTCTGCTCATCTCCTTCTTGTACACAGTCTCTGTGTTGGATTTCCAGTCCAGTCTGTTGTCGAACACCACTCCAAGGTATTTGTAGTCCTCCACCTCCTCCACCACCTCCCCTCTGATCCGTAGTGACTGTGTCTTCCTCCTCCTGAAGTCAATCACCATCTCTCTGGTCTTGCTGATGTTCAGCCTCAGGTGGTTTTGTTCGGACCACTCGACAAAGTTGTCTATCAGTGTCCTGTACTCCCCCCTCCTCTCCCTCTTTTATACAGCTGAGTCAGCAGAGAACTTCTGCAGGTGACATGACTCAGAGTTATACTTAAAGTCAGTGGTGTATAAGGTGAAGAGGAAGGGGCGTGGCAGGGGGGCGTCTGAGAGGTGGCAGGAGGTGAGCTAAACCTGTTAAAAAACTGGTTTGCTCTGTCCAGGCTTCCTGATGTCTGCCTGTCTTTCCCCTTCATCTCTGAGATGTGCTTCATTCTTTTGGGCAGTGATTGTTTCACTTCAGGCTTCATCCTGTCAGGGTTTATTTCTCCATAGGAACCTGCTCACTCTACATTATCCCACTTAGAACATGGCTTACTATTAAAGCGTTCAGTAATGTGACAATAAATAATTATTAAAACAGATTTAATTCATTCAAAAGTCTGTCTCTTCTGTCACTGCTCTCACTATGCAGCCGCACTGAGAGTAAAGTATGTTGCATACCAACTGCCTCTCACTGTGTGCTTGACAGCAGGAGGGAGAACATATTTCTTTACAGTTATTTAGCATAATATATATAATTTGGAGAAGTGACGGGATATCCCAGACTTAAGAGAGACATAGCTCACGAGTATGGTTTCCCGCTATTATATTGTACTGATGGATAAAAGACCCGCAGCAGCTGATTTAGGCATTCAGTGTCATACATTTTAAAGTCTGTTTCCATTTTTCTCCACTAACCAGTTGAACGTTGAATGCCCAGGCTGTGTTTTTCGTGGTGTTTTTTTCGTGTCTGTCTGCGTGTCCGCTCTCCGTCCAGTGTTGTTCTTTACTTTCCTTTTTTACTGGGGACATTCTCCAGCCACATGTTAAGTGTTCTGTCCTCTCCAAACAAATTAAAAATAATGTCCAAAAAAATGCACCATATTTTGCCACCCAAATCAGCTGGCAATTTGTTATTGCGCTCGGTACATTATAATGTAGTGGTCCCCAACCCCCGGGCCGCAGGCCAGTACCAGTCTGTGGATCAGTTGGTACCGGGCCGCACAAGAAACAATTCATTGTTTCCGCTTTGTTTATTATCTGAGTCTGAACGATCTTTTATTTTGAAATATCTCTTATTTTGAAAAATGACGGGATTCTCTCGGTTACATCTCAGTCACTTGAGAGCTCAAATTTATCCCACAAGCCAGCAAAATTAGTAAAAAACAGACGTCTTTGGAAAGTTTCTTTGTGAAGGGGGAAAGGCCTAGTGAAGAGACAGAAGAAGAGTCTCCAACTTCTAAGTTGTAAAAAGAAAGCTTTTAACAAACAATACCAGGAGTCCTACTTGAAATATGGATTTGTCGCGACAGGTGATTCCCACACACCAAGGCGATGAGGCAATGAAGCCTTCAAAACTGCTTTGCTACTTGGGGACCAAGCAGCCTGGATTAAAAGACAATGTTGTTAGCGCAATGTTACGACGAAGCTGCTAATAAGGTTGCATACGAGTACACAGTGGATTTACGTTTATTATTATATTTACAATATAAACAATCTACATACACCCCCTCCCATCCCGGCCGCGGTAAAATTGTTTTGACCTGTCCACGGTGATAAAAAGGGGACCACTGGTCTCTCAAGAGATAAACACCCCTAATTTTTAGTAACTGACCAATCAGAACTGAGTATTTAAGAGTGCCGTGTCCTAATTTTGGTTATAATCTGTTACTAAATTCTGAGAGAATAGGGGCATTGCAACTATTCTGAAAGAAACAAAGATGTGCATATGTAGCTATAATGTCTCCACAATACATTGTAGCCACAATTTGACACACGTTATCACACATAGCCAATATTATCATAGCCAATCTGAGGTGACTCTCTGGCCTCACCTTCAGGTTCAGCACAAACCACTCCTGCTTCGTTGCCATGGTTGCAGTCGCTGGTGACATACTTCCTACTCCTGCACTCCAGTAGGGAATTCTCATTACCACGGCAACCCAGACGCTCATAGTGGAAGACAGAGCCCAGGCCAAAGTAGGAATGCTGCAGGGCTGTACCAATCTCACTACATTGACAGCAGATACACAGAGACACTCTTTTAAACACACATGCAGGCTCCTACCCTCAAGGCAAACATCATACAAGGCCAATGGAATTGTCAAAAAAGTAAAAAAGTATCTAAATGACAATTCTAAGCTCAAAAAGCACTGGTGGTATGTATTTGGATTCTTTACATAAAAGTTGTAGTAAAACTATGTAAAATAACCACAACTACAAAATCATAGTAAAAAATCGGAATTCAGAATCAGAATTACTCTCAATCTATACTTGTACTTGTATGCTTGCTTGAATCTTGGATGCTTGGACATATATATATATATTTTGAAACTCATTCCTGCCTACAAGCCTCTGGCCTGCAGAACAAAGCCGACCACCAGGACAGTACAGATATGGACTCAGGAGGCCTCCTCTGCACTTCAGGACTGCTTTGAGCTGACAGACTGGACTGTGTTCAGAGAAGAGGCAGACCTTGAGGAGTACACTTCATCTGTATTGTCCTATGTTCAGTTCTGCACTGATGCTGTCCTCCCAGTCAAGACCATCACAGTGTTTCCCAACCAGAAACCTTGGCTGGACAGCACAGTGCGGTCCCTGCTGAAAGCCCGGGATACTGCTTACAGAGCTGGAGACAGGCTGGCTTATAGCAGGGCTCGAGCAGAGCTGAAAGAAAGGAATCAAGCAGGCCAAGCTCCAGTACAAAAACAAAATTGAAGATCACTTCAATAACAACAACCCCCAGAACATGGGGAGAGGCATCAGAACCATAACAGACTATAAGCCTAACACTCAGCTCGCCAGCCACGACCCCACCCTGCCTGACACCTTAAACAGCTTCTTTGCCCGCTTCCACACATCAGGCAGCAGAGAAGTCACACACCTACCCCGGCTGGAGGAGCAGCACCAGCCCCTCGTCCTGCAGCAACACCAGGTGACATCCACCCTGAGGAGGATCAACACCCGCAGAGCTGCAGGACCGGATAAGCTGTCAGGCAAGACTTTGAGGACATGCGCTGACCAGCTAGCAGGAGTGTTCCTGGACATTTTCAACCTGTCCCTGCAGCTGTCTACGGTTCCTGAGTGCCTCAAGTCCTCCACCATCATTCCGGTACCGAAGAAGACATTCATCACCTGCCTGAATGACTACCGGCCTGTTGCTCTGACCCCGGTAATCATGAAGTGCTTTGAGCGGATTATTCTCAGGTACATCAGAGGCTACATCCCCTCGGACCTAGACAGCCTTCAGTTCGCCTATAGAGGGAATCGGTCCACAGAGGATGCTGTCTCCATCACCCTGCACACAGCCCTGACCCACCTGCAGCAGCCCAACACCTATGTCAGGATGCTATTTGTAGACTTTAGCTCAGCTTTTAACACCGTCATCCCAGACAAGCTGGCGCTGAAGCTACACGCAGTGGGTCTGCCTGCGTCTCTGTGCCACTGGATCAGAGACTTTCTCACCAACAGGCCTCAGGTGGTGAGAATAGGGAACATCACATCATCCTCTCTGGTCCTCAGCATTGGCACGCCACAGGGTTGTGTGCTCAGCCCAGCCCTCTTCACCATGTTTACTCACGACTGTGCTGCCATACACCCCACCAACACAGTCGTGAAGTTTGCGGACGACGCTACAGTAGTGGGTCTCATCTCAGATAACAACGAGACCCACTACAGAGAGGAGATACACCAGCTCACCCAGTGGTGTTCAGCCAACAACCTGGTGCTGAACACAGGGAAGACCAAGGAGGTCATTGTGGATTTCATCATGTTCCTGGGTCTCCACATCACATCTGACCTCTCCTGGTCCATGAACACCTCCCGCCTGGTGAAGAAGGCACAACAAAGGCTCTTCTTCCTCAGGAAACTGAAATGGGCTGGACTCTCCTCTCAATTGCTCGTCAATTTCTACAGGGCCACGATTGAAAGCATCCTCTGCCTTAGTGTGACAGTGTGGTATGGCAACTGCACGGCACAGGAGAGGAAACAACTGGCACGGGTGGTTAAAACTGCACAGGGCATCGTGGGCTGCCCCCTTCCTGACCTAGACTCTATATATGAAGGCCGGGTCAGGAAGAGGGCGAGATCCATCTCCATGGACCCCAGCCAACCAGGCCACAGACTGTTTGTACCGCTTCCATCAGGAAAGCGGTACAGGAACATCCGCACCACCACGAACAGACTGAGGGACAGCTTCTTCCCCAGAGCTGTTAGAGCTATCACCCCCAGCAGCCCCTCACTGCAGTGAGAGACTGTGAGAACTGTGAACCACTGCACACCGCACTTTACACCTCCACCTCCACCTGCACCTTCTGTGTACTTAACTTTTAGGTACACACATACACTTAACTAAATTATACACATTTTAGTATATTGGCACATTTCATTTTCATTGGTATATTTTATTGTCCACTGGTATATTTTATTCTGTCGGTACATTTCACTGTGTATATTTTATTCTGCTTGTATATTTTATTCTGTTTGCACATTTCACTTCCATATTTTATTGTTTATTGTTTAGTATATTTTATTGCCTTAGTATATTTTCATTCTTCATTCATTCATTTTTTGATTGTTTTAACGAATATTTTTACTGCATGTTTATTTAATTTTATTGTAGTTATCTTCATTTTATTCTTTCTAATCTTCTTATCTTTCTTACTATCTGTTCCTAACATGGGGGTTGCAATGAAATTTCATTGACATGCTCAATGACAATAAAGACTCTTGAATCTTGAATATATATATATATATATATATATATATATATATATATACACACACACACACTTATACACATATATATACATATATATAATTTATTTATTTATTTTTAATATATGTCTTGTCACAGAGGTTGAGAGTAACGCAATTTCGATTCTCTGTTTGTCTTGTACATATGGCAGAATTGACAATAAAGCTGACTTTGACTTTGACTTGACTTTGATAAGTATCTCTCATTGTTCACATTTGAGAGCAGGCTTAAATTTTTCCTCTTTGAAAAAACTTATCGTCAGAGCTGGCTCTTTCTGAACCATCCCCTCAGGTGAGCCGTGAACCATCCCTCCCCCACCCACCAGAGTCCAGACCAGACGGCGTTACCTCTCTGCACCCCTTCCCTCCCTCCCAGAGCATCCCTGACATCCGCAGCTCCCTCGTCGCACCACTTCTTCCCCTACTCAACTCCAGACTGCTCAGGGACTGTGTAGATCAGCTCTGCAGGGTCGTTCTGCACGTCTTCAACATGAGCCTCAATCCGGAGATATTTCCAGCCCCGTGGAACACTCCCTGTGTGGTTCCAGTTCCAAAGACTGCTGCGTAAGCATGCAAGCTCCTACACACAGCAGTCTCACGGCTTCAGACATTGTGACCCCAGGGGAACGACGCCACAAAGGTTTGGACAGCCCCCCCCCCCAGCTTCTCCACTGGCCCTAATGGAATCAGCTCCAGACTGCTCAGGGATTGTGCAGATAAGCCCTGCAGGGTCGTTCTGCACATCTTCAACCTGAGCAATCATGTTCAATCTGGAGATTTCCAGCCCTGTGGGAAACTTCCTGTGTGGTTCCTGTTCCAAAGACTGTGCATCCCAGGGAGCCCAACCACTTCAGGCCAGTGGCCTTAACTTCCCACTCAATTAAGACTCTGGAGAGGATTATGCTCAACCCCCTCCATCACCTGGTGAGCAGGGAGCTGAACCCCAACAATTTGCACACTGACCAGGCATTGGTGTGGAGGACGCAGTCATCTACCTGCTGCCCTGATCGCTTTCCTACCGGGAGAGCACTGGAAGCACTGTGATGGTCTTGTTTTTTGACTTCTCCAGTGCTTTTAACACAATCCAACCATCACTGCTGAGGGGGAAGTTGGAGGGAGCTGGAGTAGATTGCCACCTGGCTGCTAAACTGGTCAGGAGAGCTGGCTCTGTCCTGGACTGACCTCTGAACACCATTGAGGACATGGTGAGAGGAGGATATTATCCAAGCTGACATCTATCATTGACAACCCTTCTCACCCCCTGCATGACACTGTGGGGGCCCACACACAGGGACCTGGTGGCCAATATTTCCGAGTGGCACAGAGGGAACCATCTACTACTGAACGTGACCAAAACCAAGAAGCTGACCCCATTAACATTCTGGGAGAGGAGGTGGAGGTGGTGGATACATACAAATACCTTAGAGTTCATCTTGACAACAGACATGACTGGAGTGGAAACAGAGTTTACAGGAAAGGACAGAGTGGACTCTACTTCCTGAAGAAATGCAGGTTCTTTGATGTGTGATCTTTTATCTGTTGTTCTAAGAATTGTTTTCTTTGCTGTAAAGTACTGTGGAACTACCATCAGAGCTGGCGACCCAGACTGATCAGAAAGGTCAGCTCTGTTCAGGGAGCTACCCTGCCGCCACTAGAGGTGGTGGTGGAGAAGAGGATGGTGCAAAAATGGATGGAGCAATTTCTGAACCAGATTATATTATCTTATCCTATCTTTCTATCTGTTTTACTGTAATTTTTTTAAATGGATGTGTTTTGTAAGTACAGCTGTCAGCTAAAAACAGATGTGTAAAAGGCTGAAATGTAGTGAGGAAAAAATGGAAGTGCCAAGTTGCTTCAAACCTGTATTAGTGTGAGGGAGCTGGGAAGCATCCCCCTCACTAAGAGTGAAACATGCAAATTGACAATTACAGACTGACACAGCAAGTTTTTTTTGTTTTGTTTGTTGTAAAAGACACTAGTTAACTGCTCTCTCTCTCTATCTCTCTCTCTGAGATCCATTTTAGGGGTTAGGCACTTCATGGAGTGCACACATGAAGATGCGGCCGCAGCATACCAGCAGTTGTCATTTACCTTATTAGGTTAAGCAGGGGGATCATAGAGGAGAGAGGGGAGGAGTTGTAGGGGGATTTTTGTTGAGTTTGGTCATTGTTTAGTGTTTCTTTAGAGTATTAGGTGGTTTTGTTAACTTTGTCAGGCTGTAGTTATTTGCATTGTGTAAAATAAGTGTCAGTGTGTTAAATTATACACGTGTGTGTGTGTTTTAAGTTAAGTGTGGGCAGGTGGGGGGGGCTCTGCTCTGCTGCAATCTGCTGCAATCTGCTGCAATCTGCCACGTGCCCTTTGATTCTGCCTGGTTCATCCAGTTTGTAGAGGTTGAGCACATCCAAACCCTACAATAAGTCAGCAGCTTTTCATTGCTGTTCACAACCATGGCTTTGAGTAGTCATCTCCACATGTAAATTTTCATTAGAAACATGTCTGGCTCTGTAACATTGCTCTCACCCCAGTCTGAGCTGTCTGCATATGACGCTGGCATCACGGTCAGTCCAGTGTGTGTCACATACTGCCCCCCACTGGCCATTCAAGTAGATTTCCAGACGCCCACTGTTGCCTGATGACCCCCCCACCAATCTGGCTGCACCTGCAAATGATACAGGAAGAATTCACACAGGTAAACCAGTTGCAATATATGGAAAAATTAACAAATAACTTTTTTTTTTAGTTTGGTACCTTTATAAATAATGAGCGCATTCCTGGTTGTTCTGCAATGTATTGTATCTGGCAGCTGTGATGGAGCCAGAAAACAATGCAGCCATGCCTGTCACACCGTGGTGAGGTTTGTCTCGTCTTGGGGTTTTCTGTTTTGTCATTTCCTGTTTTATTTTGAAGGTCTAATTCTCCTCTCATTTCAGAGCACTTGCCCTTCCTCATGTGTCACCTGTGTGTCCGCCCTGATCACCTGTTGTCTCCACCTGTTCCTGATTACCCTCCACGTGTTAAATTGTGGGCGTCTCCCTTCTCTTGTGCCAGTGTGTCTTTGTCCGTAGGCCGATTCACACGAGCCTGTCCCCTGTTCCCTTGCCCTTTGCCACAGCCACAGCGCTATTGTTCTTGTAAGCCTTGTTCCTCTTTGTGAGTGTTTTTTGTTTGTAAATTTAATAATCTCGTCTTTGTTTTGTTTTATCCTTGAGCAAGATACTGAACCCCAAGTTGCTCTCGATGCTCGTAATGAGCAGGTGGCCTAGCTACCACGGGTGAATGCAGGCTCATGTTGTAAAGCGTTTTGAGTGGTCGCAAGACTAGAAAAGTGCTATGAAAATACAGTCCATTTACCATATTATAATAATCAAATTAACACACAGCATTATCCCATTATGCCCACTATGGTGACATCCATCAATCCATTTGTCCATCCATCTATGCATCCATCCTCAAGATATCAAGTGCTAGATGTATAAACAATGTGTACACACAAAAATCAATATGCTTTTTCCCACATATAAACTGTATTTTTTAAAGAAGAATGGGCAGTGAGAATATGTGCACCTTTATGCATACTTGACTAGACCAGGGGTACACATGATTTTCAAGAGATAGCTGTGGATGAAATGATAAGGGGAGAGGGAATAAAATATAATGTGAGAGATGGATGTAGCCATATAGTAAATCAGTTAATTAGGTTTTTTGCCAGTTCAATTGATTATATTATTACTTTGCAGTACACACTGTGTCCTGTAAAATGCTACTCAAAGGCACACTTATAAATTGAATTTGATATTATTTGAGTGCTTAAATTTGTCATTCTTTTCTCTTCTTCTCATTGACAGATCTAATGAGTGATGGAGCAAGCATAGTATCAATATGCAAACAAACACTTATGGGCGTTTCTACATCCATGAATGGCTACTGAAGTGGGAATGAAGCTTGTGTAAATACACCAAGGTCCACATTGATTGATATTGATTTTATTGAAATTGGAATCAGGCACACATGTGGTTTTACAAATCTGTCAAAAAGAATACGTGTGCATTTTTTAAATCTTTGTGTGTACACACAGTTTTATTCGTGAATCTACAGAGTTCTATGCATCTGGCTCCAGGTGCCCTCCCTCAGCTCACCCCGATGGCAGTCACAGTATGCCCAGCTGATGGCACCAGAGCTCTGTCTGAAGAAGCACCAGGGGTTGGTCTCTCGGTCTGGGCTTCGGCAGAAGCTGTGGTCCCCTAGGCCTCGGCCTGGGTACTGCTGCATGTAGCCTGGGAAGTCTGTCCACTTCAGGCAGGGGGAGCCTGAGTCCGTGTGGGAAACTGAGCCATTATAGTAGCCCAGTTGTGTAAAACCTTCAGTACAGGAGATCAAAGCTGCAGACACAGAATAATAAGATGATTTCAACAAACTTATCACAACTTGGAAAGAAACGAATAAACCTGTGGTTTAAAGGGTCAAACCTCCCTACTCTGTGTAAATAATGTCTTGTCTGTGAAAACTAATAAAAACATAACATACATAAATTATTCATATCTCACATTATCTTCATAGTATAATGGATGCACTTAAAACTCACAATGGACACACTACATTAAAAATGATATTGGATTAGCAACATGCACTGAAATGTTATTAAAATTCCCACCCAGATCCCGTTAATTTTCTGCAGTGACAGAAATTAACTACATACATTTAATTATTGTAAGTATTTTAGTATTGTGTATGTGTTGTGCTGAAGAACAATATTGAGAAACTTGTATTTTGCTTTTTTTTGCTACTTTATACCTTTACTCCACTACATTTATCTGACAGCTGTCATTTCCAGACACTTTTTTGATTAAAGCAAATGCTGTGCATGTCATTGTTGTTCTGCCTTCTGACATAGGTTTCCTTTTCCTGACTGGTAAATGGACTGAATTTATATAGTGCTTTTCTAGTCTGACCGACCATTCGTAGAGCTTTACAACAGCATAGACACACACATACACTGGTAGCAGAGGCTACTATGCAAGGTGCCACCTGCTTATCAGGAGCAATAACCATTCAAACGCAGTGTGGAGGAGGGGCATGGTTTAGACCGAGCTGCAGGAGGGAGGTGGGGGAATGGCTCAGGGAGTCAGTGCCAGAGCTTGTCAGGTGTTTTCACTCTGCTGATTACCTTTTCTCTCTCTTAAGCAGTAGTGTGCTGGGCCTGTCGAAAAAAAAACTCTCATGGAAGAAGTTGCACATGGCAGCAAGACGGTGAAGCTCTCCAGACCAGCCAGGCCAAGAACTGGAGATGATTTTGAGTTTTGTTTTGGATGATTGAAAATCAAAAGCTTGAGCCACTGTTGGAGTCGAGTCTTATCTGTGCCTAGAGACCTGCACACACACACACACACACACACACTCCCTCTCAGTCTTGCCTCAGGCTGTTTTTTCATCAGCCCAAAAGACAGGAAAGCATTCAGTCTGCAGCACAGCGGGTCGCTGGACATTCTTTTACAACAGGCTTGTTTGTTGTTGACTGTCCCATAAATAAGTCAATAGCATACATGAGCCTCTAGGATAAACAAAATACTTAGCTGCTCAAGTGATCACTGTCTTTTTTCCACTAGGATTTTATTTTTTTGGCATTAGGAGCTGACTGGATAGTTTTCACACTTCATTAGTGGGATCAGAAGCAGCTTCAGAACTTTTCCTCAGGTATGGGATCCTGTAATGATCGGTAAAAACTAATTCTACATTCTATTCTTCTAATTCATTTTACATGACACTTTCATCTGCTGGGCAGATGGTGGTTTAACAAGACAATGCTGTGGCTGACATGCAAGGAAGACAGCTAAGAGCTCCCAAAAGCACCGCCAGCTATAAAACTGATCTATAACACTGCTCCCAGGGGAGTTCCTATGTGACAGGTTCAAACACACACAAACACACCTTGGTTTTTGCTTAATTGGCTTCAAAATATCTTGCCAAAAGACTGGAGTTGAAAATTGGCCAGCTGACTTACATTAGCACATTTTTAGATATGCAGATTAATGTACATTGACCTTATAAATGGATAAATGAAATGAAATAAGAACATCCCTGATTTACTAAGAATCCTACAGTCGATTACTCAAGATTGGCACATGTAGGGTCTTGCCAATGCAACTCTCAAGCATAAAATATTCAGCAGTCAACTCATCTATTCCAGTGGGAGTATCTGAGTATAAAGTGAATGGATCTTTCTTCCTAGTCGAGGCGAATCCTCATTGCCGTGAGGCAAGAAGCATGAAATTCAGGAAATCTACAGGGACTCCACTGCTTTAACTGTGAGTGTGAGCTATGGGCATAGGATGGATAGACAGACTGCCGGTGGGGGTGGGGGTAGAACAGTGAACCACACTGGTTTATTGTGTACATGCCATGACTGGAGGGGAGAGAGCAGGAAGCTGAGCTGATGAGATAGAGAGTTAAAACAAACTTCTACCAGCTGTCAGTAATTACAAATTAATCACAAATATAAAATAAAAAAAAGTGATTGGACAAGATTTAACCACCTGATGTCGTGCGATAAGGTCAGAATTGGTGCTCTGGTTTTCTTGAAGGTGTTAAATGAGGATGAAATCAGGGCTCTGTGCAGGCTAGTCAAGTTCTGCACCAGACTATGGAAACCATTTCCTTAAGTTTGTAAAGTGTTTGCTTTGTTTGTGTATGCTGCTGTATTAAGATTCATGGAAAATAAATGGCCAGAACCAGAAAAGGAAGACCAAAAGTATGTGAACAGAGAAGTGCACATGCTTAAATGAGATGGCAGCACATTGACCACTTTTCTTTGTTTGTTGAATGGTGTACACGCCCCCCTTGGCCGATGCTGCGTAAGCATGCAAGCTCCTACACACAGCAGTCTCACGGCTTCAGACATTGTGACCCCAGGGGAACGACGCCACAAAGGTTTGGACAGCCCCCCCCCCAGCTTCTCCACTGGCCCTAATGGAATCAGCTCCAGACTGCTCAGGGATTGTGCAGATAAGCTCTGCAGGGTCGTTCTGCACATCTTCAACCTGAGCAATCATGTTCAATCTGGAGATTTCCAGCCCTGTGGGAAACTTCCTGTGTGGTTCCTGTTCCAAAGACTGTGCATCCCAGAGAGCCAACCCACTTCAGGCCGGTGGCCTTAATTTCCCACCCGATGAAGACCCTGGAGACGTTTATACTCAACCACCACCGTCACCTGGTGAGCAGCGAGCTGGACCACCTACAATTTGCATACCAACCAAGCAAGGAGGACTGCACAGATCTCTTTCCCATCTGGAGAGCACTATGAGCACTGTGAGGGTCCCGGTTTTTTGCTTTCAATGCAATGCAAACATCACTGCTGAGGGGGAAGCTGGAGGGAGCTGAAGTAGACTGCCACCTGGTTGCTTGGACCATTAATAATACTAATAATAATAATCATACATTTTATTTGTTAAAAGCGCCTTTCAGGACACTCAAGGACACTTAACATCACAAGGAATATCAAACAACAATACGATAAAACACAATAAAATAAAATAAAGAAGTGACAAAACAAATTAGTGTAAAATCAGACTGACCAGTTGACCTCAAGTAGGATAAGCAACCAGTTGAAGTTTATGAAGTGACTTGACAGGAAGACCAAATAGAAGGGAATTACAGTAATCCAGACGAGAAGTGACAAGGCTATGGACAAGGATGGCAGTGGTATGGGGGGTGGGGGAGGGGCGAAGGCGATTAATGTTGCGTAGGTGAAAGTAAGTAGACCGGATAACATCATTGATGTGCGATTTGAAAGACAGAGTGCTGTCGAGGATGACACCCAGACTCTTAACGTGTGGGGAGGGGGAGATAGAGGAGTTGTCAATTTGAATAGAAAAGCTGTCTGGTTTGGATAGTGTTGATTTAGTGCCGATGAGGAGAACCTCAGTTTTGTCACTGTTTAATTGGAGGAAATTTGAGGTGAGCCAGGTTTTTACTTCAGTAATGCAGTCAGTAAGGTAAGTGGTAAGTGGAAGAAGGTTTACTTGAGAGGTACAGCTAGGTGTCATCCGCGTAGCAGAGGAAATGAATGTTATATTTTCAGAAGATATTGCCAAGGGGGAGGAGGTAGATAATGAAGAGCAGGGGCCCACAGAGCCCTGGGGCACACCTGTATTGACGGAGGAAAGGTTGGAAAGATTTGAGTTGAATGAACTGTGTGCGATCTGTGAGATAGGATGAGAACCAGTGAAGTGGGGTGGAGTAATGCCGATGGAAGATAACCTGTTCAGTAGATTGTTGTGACAGATGGTATCGAATGTTGCGCTCAGGTCAAGGAGGATGAGAATAGTGAGGAGCCCAGAATCAGATGCCAACAGGAGAGCATTTGTTATTTTAATGAGTGCTGTTTCTGTAGTATGGAGGGGGCGGAAACCAGACTGGAACTATTCATACAGATTATTGCGAGATAAGTGAAAATGGAGCTGGGTGGCAACTGTTTTTTCAAGAATTTTGGAGATGAAAGGTAGATTAGAGATAGGACAGAAGTTATTGAAGTTTGAAGGGTCAGCACCAGGTTTTTTCAATATTGGGGTAATTGCAGCGGTTTTGAGGGATGCAGGAACGGTTCCAGTGGTAAGAGAGGAGTGGATGATAGCAGAGATGAGGGGGAGAGGGGAGGGAGGCCTTAACCAGAACTGTGGGGAGGGGGTCCAGCTGACAGGTGGATGGTTTGGACATATGGATTATATCTGAAATTTCGGAGAGGGTGGGGAGCTGAAAGGTGGAAAAAGAGTGAGTGGTTGGGTGGGATGCAGGTGAAACGTAAGGAGAGGGGTTATGGCAGAGACTCTGGTGGATTTTGTGGATTTTTGCATCAAAGAAGGACATCAATGAGTTACAGACGACAGTGGAGTAGATATGTGGTGGCAGAGAATCCAGGGGTCGGATGAGATTGTTAAACAGTGAGTAAAGTGACTTTGTGTTACCTTTACGTGAAGAAACCAGAATAGTAGCGGGATTTGGATTGAATAACACAGTCCTTATAATGTAAAATATGGGTGTTGTACATTTCTTTATGAATAAAAAGTCCAGTTCTTTTAAAAAAACGCTCAAGTCGCCAACCTTTGGCTTTCATAAGCCGAAGATCATGCATGTACTAGGGGGCGGAGGTGGAGAAGGACACAGACCTGGTCTTTAAGGAAGCAAGGGAGTTAAAAATATTATGAAGTCCTGTGTTATAATATGAGACCAGTTCATCAGGGGTGGATAGGTTGTGAAAGTCCAGAAGGCAGCCAGTTCGAGAGGAGAGAGCATGAGAATCCTTAATGTCCTTAATGTTACAGAATGAAATGACACGTGGGAGCTTAGTGGTCGAGAGAGTTAGCGGGATGTTGAATGAAAGGAGGAAGTGATCAGATATTGAGAGGTCCTCAGCTTTAAAGCCAAGAGGGGTGACACCAGAGCAGCAGATTAAATCCAGAATATGTCCTTTTGTGTGTGTGGGAATGTTGGTATGCTGCTGAAATCTCTAGTAACAGGGTGATTAATGTTGTCTATATGAATATTAAAATCCCCCAGCAGTATTGCGTTTGGGGAGAGAGTGGATAGATGGGTGAGAAAAGCAGCAAAATCATTTAAAAAGTCATTGTTTGGTTTGGGAGGGCGGTATATAGTTGCAATGATGGTAGGAGTAGGTCCAGACAGTTCACACACAGTGGATTCAAAGGAGCTGAACACAGGGACAGACAACGGCGAGACTTTCAGTTTCTTACTGTAAATCATTGCAAGGATGTTTAGCAGACCGAAGCTGACAGTGGTGTTGTCGCAGTTGGTGTCAGTGTAAGCCGACCGGGGAAAGGTGGCTAACACACTGCGGTCCACGTCCCGTCCGCTGTTGCGAGGACGACGTCGGGTGCTGGACCAGATGGACTGTATTGAATGTGAGTTGTCTGTCTGGAAACCCCGGTGGATGTATCTCCGGGAAGGCAGGAAGGTGATGTCTGGATGAAGGTTCAGTACAACCGGCAGAGACTCAGACAGGCGGCAGCGTAGCCGGAGGAGCTCAGCAGCCGTGTACTGAAATAGACCCGTCACAGGGTGGTAGACCGGCGACTGGAAAAGCCAAACACACACGGTCTAGATGGATATCCTGCTGATCCACATTGTAGATAAGGTGTCAGAAGGCGAAGACGTCGGGAGAATACACCAGGTGAGTCTCAACAGCCAGGACGGGGCAGGTGGGCTAATGCTAGCCAAGCACACTGACAGATTGGCTGACGTATAGTCCAAACCCACGCGGTACTATCGATCGCAGGTTAGACGTGAAATAATCTTCCCAGTGAGGATAATTGCACAGTCAGTCACTTGTAAAACAAGTTTTAGAAGTTTACGCTAAAATAAATTAGAAGTTACCAGCGAGCAGTGGCAGCAAGTTGTGCCAGCGTTCACTCTACCGGAAGCCCATTGACTACCTCACCGACAGACCACGTTATGTGTAGCTTTGTGCCTGTGTGTTGGATGTGGTAGTGGCAGCACAGGGGCTCCACAGGGTAGAGTGTGCTCTCCTCTTCTCTTCACACTACACACATTGGACTTCAGACATAACATGGACACCTGCCACCTCCAGAAGTTCTCAGATGATATCCATCATCAGATGTGCCACAGGGAAACCGACTGGAATACAGCAATTCATCACCAACTTTGTTGACTGGTGTGGACTGAACCACTTGCACATCAATGCCAGCAAGACCAAGGAGATGGTAATAGATCAGATGTGGAGCCCTACATCTCTTTCTCATCTAAATACTGGTGTTTTGCTGCCGTTCAATAACTTTACAGTAGTTATGAGACCACACATTTCAGACAGGTTCATGTAGCTTTACCCTTTCCCCCAAAACAGACACACATGAAAAAGATGATCCTTACCTGCACTCTGCATAGTACTCAAGTATCCACCTTCATTGATCTGAGGAAAAAATACACCACAGAACAAATATTGAGTCTGACATAATGATTTACAAGCAGAATGCAGAAGATGGCACACATGGGATGTACTGCAATACTTTTACACTGTTTTCATGCCACAGACCAACTTTCATCTAAAGTACTCAGGACCATATGATGAGAATTTCCTTGTTTGAATTTGTTGAATTTTGAATTTGCAACACAACTGACTATTCCAGCCTTTCCTCAACTATAGTCAAGACTCAGTCTGGGCTAACAGTGTATTAGTTGTAAAAGATCAGTCCCTTGCTCCCACTTTCGTTTTTGAACTTTCATTGTATGTGCCTGGGCATGTGATAAAGACAAAACACATATGGGGATGGAGTTTATAATGATCTATATTTAAGCCTATTTTGACAAAATTATGTTTGGAACATACTGAGCATACAGATGGTCTGTGAAGAAGATGATTATGCTGCAGGAACTGTTTTAACATTTCTATTTGTGTTGGAATATGTTTCGAGACATTTTTTGTTATGAAATTGGGTGTCCATTGTAATCCACTTCAACAGACTACATACACCGGAGCCAACTGCAAACCTTTCTTTACCACTTTTCAAACCTGCAGGGTGTGCGTGTGTAATGGTTTAGGTCAAGTATTCTTTTAAGATTACTTAAAGTAACAGTTCCAGTATTTGTGTAGTTTTGGAGAGGCTTATTGCTATTACTGCTCCAATAAGTTCCTTTTTTGGTTGCTGCTCTGATTTTGTTGTGCAGCCCTGATCCAAAAGAAGTTGGGAGGCTGTGTAAAACATAAATTAACTAGACTGAGTCGATATTACAGTCATTAAAACCACTTGGGTCATTTGTGCTCCTGACTGTGTAACGGCAGTCAATAAAGTTGGAGTCATCTGGCCCCTGATACATACCTGTATGTATCAGGTATACACCAGAAAATCTGACTCTCCACCACAAACAGACTTGCACAACATGCAAAGAAGAATATACAATATAAATATGGCTGGGACTGTAACAGTGCTGATATATGGTTGGCCCATTGGGGGCATAAGCAAAGTAAGAAGCTGCATGGGGACACCAGAGAGCCAAAACATGAAAATTAAAGTCTTGTGCTCATTTGTTGTAGTAAATATGAGTAACTAAAGCAAAGTAAAGTTATTTGAGCTTTTTTAAAAATTGCTCCTTCTATAAAATAGAGAATGTGGTGGACAGGTATTGTTTTAGTTTCACCATGTTAATGCAGTTTCTTTTCCATAATTCTATTTGGATTTGAACAGGGTTTGATGGATTAAGGGGTCATGAAATCAGTCCTTCTCAAACACTTTTGACAGCTTTGTTGTGGTCGTGTGTGTAGTGTTTGTCTCCTGTCCTGCCTGTGCCCCCCCTGCTCTCTCTTCTCCTCTCCCTCTGTGGAAGGGGGTGGGGCTGAATCTTCTGGCTGCTTCTGAGACACACCTGAGCTGCATCTGCTCGTCAGTCAGTGGCTATGTCAGCCAGCTCCTCCACCTGCTCAGGGCCGGCAGATTTCTTTGTCTGCCCACATGTGTCTTGCCACGCTGCATGCCTTGTCTCCTTCCTTGCTTCCAGCTCCTGTGCCTTATCGAGTTTGTTTAGTTTAGTTTTTTACTCCGAGTGTTCCCAATGCCTCAGGTGATTTTCGAGTTTCCCATTTTTGTCAATTTTGAGTTTTCCTAACAGTATTTCCCTTTTGTCTTGCAGCATTGCATTATTCTTAGTTTTGTCTTTTCTTAGCCTCCATAGCCTTTTTTCCCCTTGCAGTGTTTTTTGTTGTTCTTTTGTTTGCACTTTGCTTTTTTGAATAAAAATTGTTACTCTGTCTCTGCAACCTGGGTCCTGGCCTTGATTATTGCTGCACAAACAGTAACAGAATCTTCCGGCCGCAATGGACCCAGCAGAGATAGAGAGTCCAGAGGACGCTCTCTCCACCCAAGTGTTTGTTGGTCAACAAGAGTCAACACTGCTACAGGTTATGGAGCACCTGCAGCAATTAACTGCCAATGTGACTCAGCTGGGCAGCCAGCTCTCTGCCGTAAGGGATTGGCTCCCTTCCTCCTCCTCCTCCTCGGGCTCCTTGCCTCCCTCGCTGCCTGCCTGCTCAAGAGAGCCATTTATCCCTATCCCTCCCAGGTACTCAGGGGATTTAGGCACATGTGCACAATTTTTATATTATTATTATGTTCACTAGTGTTCAGATTGCATTTGTCATAACCTTACTGACGGGTCAGGCAGCAGCCTGGGTTCTAGCCATTACTAATGGGGATTCAGATATCACTTAGGATTACAAACAGTTTACTGATGAGATGAAGCACATTTTTGGCAATTGGCATTCTGGCTGTCAGTAGCAGGTGGAGGGAGTCAGCGACACAGGCGCTTTTTCAGAAGGGGTTAGCGCAGGGGTGGGCAAACTTTTTGACTTGTGGGCCGCAAAGGGTTCTAAAATTTGACAGGGGGGGCGGACCAGGAGCAGATGGATGGAGTGTTTTGGAAATCCACCTCATAAGAGAAAATAAAATATCATGGGATATGTTGAAAACATGTGCTTTAATTTCATTTGAAAATGAACAAAAGCATTACAACAAAATATCTGTCTTTAAAGTCCCACAGAATTGAGCTATTTATTGAAATGACTCTTAAAACACTGAAAATTAAATGAATAAAATATTTTTTTTATTACTAACAGTTATTATTTTTAAAGCACTGAAAGTTGTGTTATCCTTCAGGATATTATCATCATCACTCTCCTCCTGACTGTCTTTATTTAAAAAACGGTAGGAGATGCAGGTCTACTTGTCCTGCTCCTTCTATTCAATCATCCCTAAGGCCCAAACTCAACAACGACCAGCGCAAGGACGAAACAGTGACAACGCGCCAGTATGCGGAGTGCGTTATATGTGATCGCTTTGCATTTGCGAACGTACATGCACCTGCGCACCACATATGTGCATCCCTTAACATAAATTACATGTAACATGTAAGGCTGAACAAATTATTTTCAAATGCATTTTTTACATAACATTATGGAGAAACTTACTTTTAATTTCAGTGGGAACAGTGTTGTTGGTCTCCCTTTTTATCCAGCGCATCAAAGTCTGGAGTTAGTTTTGTTGTTGTATCATACTCTTTAAACACCACCACAGTCTCTTGGCATATCAGGCATACAGCAGTTGATTGGTGTTCAGTAAAAAAAAATATTTAGTTGTTGTCAATCCTTATTAAAAACTCAACATTCTCTGTCCACTTTTCTTTTCTTAGCTCCGCTCATCTTTACAGAAGGGCTGAGGGTCGAAGAGTAAAGCGCAATTGTGGAGTAATACGCCGCACCGCAACAAAGCTCAATGTATCTAGAATGCAGCATCTATTGGGAAAAAGCCAAAATTGCAGCGAAAATAAAACATCAAAAAGATTTATTAATATAATTTATAACTTCAAGTTTGGCGGGCCGGAGTAAAAAGCTGAACGGGCTGCATATGGCCCCCGGGCCGTAGTTTGCCCATGCCTGCGTTAGCGGGTGACATAAAGGATGAGTGCACACAAGCTAATTAATTTAAGCACATGCATAGACAATAGAATTAGAGAGAGTCAGAGGGAGAGGAAGACTAACCAGGCTTGTCGTACCCCAGTTGTCATCCACACCAGCCCTCCAACCATCGCTCCTGCCGATTTTGTTGAAGCAAACAATCTTCCCTTGAGCCCATTGGCCTCCCCCAAAGAGGTGCTAGCCATTGATGGCAAACGTTTGGACACGGTCACTCACAGAACCACACCACTGAAGCTGATCCTCTCTAGTAATCCCCACAAACATAGAATTCTTTGTTATTTCATTACCACTCACTCAGGTATTGAAAAGATTGTTAGAAAACAAGCTATTTGTAAAGGCAGAAAAATGTGAATTCTATGTCACCACTGTAAACTTCCTGCGGTTCGTAGTAGGAAAGTAGCAGCTCAGGGCCGACCCTTCCAAGATAGAGGCGGTCAAGGGGTGGCTGGTTCCTGCTCAAGCTCCCCGCCTCTCTCAAGGTTCACCCCGTGTTTTAATGTTTCCCACCTCAATCCAGTCACCGACAGCCCAGCTCATCAACCCCAGCACAGTCCAGCTCCAGCTCCCCACCTCTCTCAAGGTTCACCCCGTGTTTTAATGTTTCCAACCTCAATCCAGTCACCGACAGCCCCCTCCAGCCACTAGAGCCACAGCTCAGCACGTGTCTCGCCACACTGTGTGCCTTGTCTCCTTCCAGCTCTCTAGTTTGTTGTTATTTTTTTTAGTGTTTTAGAACTATAGTGTTAGTTTTTTAGTGTTTCCCCTGCCTCAGGTGATTTTTTTTTTACTTTATTAATCCCAAGACTGGGAAATTACTTCTCTGCATTTAACCCACACACATGAAACATGCACCATGCAGTGAAAAACACACAGGAGCAGTGGGCTCCTTAACTGCCTCCTTGAGTGCCTCCCAATAGCCTCCTGTAAGTGCCTTGCTCAAAGGCACACACACCAGCCAGCTAATGGAGGGGGAAGTAATACTCCACAATACCCAAATTTTTCTGCCGTGGGGGAATCAAACCGGCGACCTTCCGATCACAAGCCACTTCTCCAACCTCTAGGCCACGGCTTTTCTGACAGTATCTCCCTTTTGTCCTGCAGCATTGCATTATTATTTTGTCTTTTTGCAGCCTCCATAGCCTCTTCCCCTCAGTGTTTTTTGTTCTTTTGTTTGCACTGTTTTTTGAATAAAAATTGTTAGTCTGTCTCTGTAGCCTGGGTCCTGGCCTTGCTTATTGCGGCACAAACCGTAACAAGCTTTCCATGAAAGAGCTGTTAAACTGATCTTTACCTTTCACTCTTATCTGCAAGTATGTGATATAAATAAAAATGAGTATAGACTTTGACCTGCTGATAATATGAAGCAAACAGACCAACTGCCAAAGAATGAAAGAATGAACAGAGTGTGGCATTTGAACATATGTTATGTTTTCTCTGTGCTCCAGGACATTGGGTCTGAACTGATACAGTGACTATGATCTTAAGGTGCTGACTCTCAGCTTGTATTTAAGTTTGTTTAAATGCAAAGTTGGTGATCAGTGCAGGAATTACAGCCCTGTCTTCCAACACTGTGGAACTATGTATAAAAAGGGGTACATGTCCTACAATGTTTACCCAGCATAGATGTGAACACCCTAAAACACCTTAAACCTGACAGTCAACCTTTCAAAATATTTACAGACTGCATTTTAGACACATTTACCTGTAGATTTTGGAAAACATGTTCTAAAATTTATGTTGTTTTTACACACATAGGGATTAACATACCAATTTGGAGCAAGCTAGGAGTTAGGTTATCTGAGTCAAATATGTAATTGTAAAATGTTTGAGGTTTGCTATTGCATAGCAGAGGTTGCTTGGCAATCAAATCTGTATGACTTGTTGGATAATCATACAGAATCTGGAGATTCAAAAACAAAAGTATAAGGTAAAAATTGTATTTGGAAACGGATCACATCACCAGATAATGATTATTATAATTTGTGGTAAAATGCTTACTCCTTAGTATGTTTTTACATGAGCCGACTATGAGAAAAAAAGTCTTAAGTGAGCAAGGCCATATAGAAGGTGAGGGTTAATGTTACAAGCATCCCCACGTCCTCCCTTCCTGCTTACAGCCTTCTTTTACCCCTGCTGAAAGCTGTTGCTTTGGGTTAAATTAGTGCCCACCTATCATTTCCTGACGGGATTAACTTAATTGTACACTTACTTAAACATTGAAAAAAAAATTTAAGAGATGCTGTGGATCTACCATTTGGTTTACTTTTTTTTTTTTTTTTAGTTCTTTTTAATGACAATGCAAGTTGATCAATTTGACTGTGGGACTAAATGTGGCAGTGTTAGCCAAATGACTAATTTTGAACTGTCCTTCCTTGGCCAGACATTGCTTTGACCACTTTATTCTTTATTTCAAATTGCTGCTTGTAAACAGTTAATCAGATTATTTAGATTATTTTTTTTGGGGGGGGATTTAGAGAGCCATAGAAAAAAGTGTTCAGTTCTCCGGTTCACTCGCAGCCAAAACAGATGGGCGTAAAATGTCCTCCGTGACTACGTGACAGATCCCCGTCCAGACTTAACGGCAAATCGTAAACATCAGCTCTATATAGGCGAAGAGTGTTTGGCACCAGTCAGCTTACCTCTGTAAAGAAAGACAGGACCACCATGAGACAGCAAGGAACGAACCTGGGCACGACTTTCCTTCGGTACATCCCGCTAAAGGAATCATCTCCTCCACACCTTCCACACACAACTTCACCAACTCACCCCGCCTTCTGATAATCTTTCCCCTGCAAGCGAAAAGAAATTAACGGGAAAACACTCTCAGACACCGACTCTGGCCTGCTCTGAACTCAACTCCAGACATCCCGAGCTAAAAATGACGCGCTGTTGGTGGGGAAAGGCCATCTCTCTCTCTCTCTCTCTCTCTCTCTCTCTCTCTCTCTCTCTCTCTCTCTCTCTCTGTCTCTCTCTCTCGTCGCGCCGGCGTTTTCCTTATAAATAAAAGGTGTGAAGGCCTCATATTTAGTCGTTAGAGCTGATATTAAAGCCTCTATCAACAACTAATCTTTACACTTTATAACAGTCTTACAAATAGCGAGATTCTAAGAGTATATGTTAAGATACCCTTCATATATATAATTGCTTTAATTGCTTTTACGAATATTTTTATTGCATGTTGGTTTATTTTATTTTATTGTAGTTATCTAAATTTTATTCTTTCTAATCTTCTTATCTTTCTTACTATCTGTTCCTAACATGGGGGTTACACTGAAAATTTCATTGACATGCTAAATGACAATAAAAACTCTTGAATCTTGAATATAATATAGGTAGATATAGAGAATATAACGCAGCCAGTGCGCTACAGTGCAAAAAAGCCCTGAGGTCCTTGAAGACTCACAGAGAGCAGCAGAGTAGAGCTGACATCACCACGGGGGAAGGGATCTTAAATTATGACTGAACAAACCAATCAGGCTAAAACCTGCTGAGCATGCATCCACCAGGACTAACTGGAAAGCTGTATTAAGCCCAAATGGTTCATCATGGTGAAATACAATAAACTGACCAATGACGTCCAATGAATCTATGAATTTAGACTGGAGTTGACAGAACTGGACTGACTTTAAAATTAATCACTCATGACCCCACTTAAATTTTAGCCTTTTGACTTGGAAAGACCTAAAATCCTCTCAAATCTTAAAATAAGAGTATAGCCAATTAAATCTTCATTAATATGACAGAAGATCCTCTTAGAATCAACCCAGTTTATTAGGTCCACCTTCCTAAAACTAATGCAGTATAATCCAACAGTCCTGCAGTAAATCCTCCCCTAATGAATATTACACTATGTACTACAATTATTAGGCAATCCAAAGTCAATCCAAAATGTTAATTAAAAATGTTAACCTCAAACCTGAATATTTAAAAAAGTTAAAGTGAGGTTTTGGCTTTCTCAATGGAATGTGGGCCCACTTGTAATAAGGGAGTAGAAGAGTGTAGCGTATGGGCAGCGGTGAGGACAAGAAGATGGGCGGCTGAGAGGCATGATGTTTGCCAGAGTCAAACTTCACTCTGGACAGCTTCCCAGAAAGTGGTTCCAGGGCAGGATCAGGCAGGTTGATCTGGCTGCGTTCATGCCAAACAACTAGTCAACTGGCTGGAAGCTAGCAGTCTGAAGGCTGTCTGGCTCTAGACCAAGTTAAGCAGAAAAGAGACCAGGGAGCTTGATGACCGGGAGCCTTGCTTTCTTGTGGGGGGCATCTTAATTGCTAGATAGGTCCCCCACAAAGGGGACTCCTAGGATTCATTCAGAAAGATAGTCAATTCGGGTATTTGGCCAGTAGCTAGCTGACTCAGGAGATGGAGCTGGCAGGGAGCAGTCCGGGGGGTTGGTTCAGGATAGGAAAACTGAAGTTGAAGAAGAAGAGTTACTTAGCCAGAGCTAAGTTTGTATTGGCTACAAGGAGCCTTCCTCCCAATATCCTTGATGCAGAGGAGATCAGAACATGACTCATACAGTTCATGAAGGGAGGTGCTGCTAGGTCCATGTATGGCTGGCCAGTTCACATTGTCACACTTGAGGTGGGACAGATTCAAGCAGCCACCAGCAGTCAATGCAGCATGCACAAGATGCAAGGTGACAAGAGCCTGGACCAGAATCCTGGGTGAGGAATGCAGCTTTATATTACAAATTACAAATATAAGATACTGATTACAGATTCAACAGCAACATGTTTTTGCAGAAATAGTGGCACTGTTACTCTGGATAATCCACAGATCAGACTGTACACACATTTTTGGACTAAATACAGTAAGTTAAGTTAGTTAAGAATTAGTTATTTCTCACTGCTGCTAAAGGAAATGCTGGCCTTTAAAATCCTGGAAGGTATCTCTCAAGAAAGGTGTGTTGTCTAGAGTGTTCAACCTGAAGTTACGATTAGGGATTTTCTGTAACTAAATCCCAGCAAGACTTCAATGGGGGGTGGTTTTCAAGGACAGTCACTGAATTGGTTTTTAAGTAAATCAAATAAAAGTTACAAACCATAGAATGTATCTAAGTGCAATATCAATACTAAACTGTGGCTAAAAGATATGTAGATTCAAGTGTAATATTATTAGGTATTGATTACTATGACATTGCAGCTCCATATGTCAACATTTAGAGCTACAATGTCACAGCAGCTCCTTAGGACAATATTTGGAGTTAATGTCTACAGCCTTGCAATGTCTATTGCCCCCTATAACATGAAAGTGTTGAACTTAGCTGATTTTGGATTGTACTTTCTCACAGCTGTTGTACTTGTGACAAAAAGAAAGGTCAAAATCAAAGCATCAGTGGATTGTGATGTTAAGTCCCTATGAGTCAAGCTCCAAAACACTGGATCCTATACATCCCATAATGAAACACAATAGCATACTCAATAGCATCTGCCATTAGACCCTTCCTGCCTCTTTAATACCCACATCTTTCAAACTCCAGTTTGTAATATAGGCTGTTATACATTTGTAGACTTGCAGGCCAATTAAGTTTCTCAAAGTTGACAAAGCTCCTCCAAATCCTTAAGGCCCTGAGACACAATGTGATAAAACTTCATATTTCATTGAGGATTGAAATAATCTTGATGGAGAGAAAAATTTGGCCAGCTCTGATAACTGGAAAACAGCACAGTTCTCTCAAATTCCAGCCAATTATTTTGTTTTCTTGTGAGACATCTGAGCACTAGCATCTCACAGGGTTTCTACTGAAGATTTGAAAGAGAGTTGCAGCATCTCTGTTGTGTCTGATTTTACTATGTGAAATAAAGAACATTGTAAATGGTAAATCAACTGTATTGATGTAGGGTTTTTCTAGTCACCCTAAGCATGTTTACAACACAAGTCAGCATTCACACATACATTCGTACACTGGTGGTTAGGTGCCACCTGCTCAATACAAGCAGTAACCACTCACACGCACATACCAATGAAGCAATTCATATTTTATTCAAGATCTTCTGATAAGTGGATGACTGCTCTACCTCCTGAGTCACAGCCACCTGAGTAGGCAGGTTTTGTTTTCCCTATCATTTTAGTAAATTGCCAGCACAATAGCTGTGAACCTAAGTTAGCAGGCAGTAGAGTTTATGTTTTGTTTATTGATTTGGTGATATCTGCAGTCCTTTTCCCTTGTTTACTCACCTCAGTTGATTCTTTGGTATCATTTTGTACTTGATTTCAAGTTTGTGAATATTATTTATTTGCCAACTGGTCTCAACAATCAGTTCCTGAGTACATTATGTTGCTTCCCTTACACCTAGACCTCTCTGGGACATAACAGGTGAACATAATTTAATTGCCTACTCTTACTAAATTAGGCTAAGGTTTACATAGATAATAATCAGAATTCAAAGCTTATTCAATTAGGAATAAAGGAGTGAATAAGAAGCCTGACGACACGTAGTAGAGAGCGAGTGATCGCTGCGGGCTTTGGAGGAGGTTCCTCTGCAGTTTAGATGTTTGGCAGGATGTGATAAGCGAGGTGGGGAAATGGTTCTGTATAATAACAGGCAGATAAACAGGGATACAGCAAAAATACCACATTCCGACAATAGTGAGTGCAAACATAGCACATAATCCGTCCTGTCTTTCAGACAAAACATGAAACCTAATACACACTTTTATCATTGTCATTATTTTTAAAAAATGAGGAGAGTGGAGAACGGAGGTAAAACCAGAAAATTAGCAAAATAAAAGGGAGAATGGTCATTTAAAAGGGGTGAAGGATCAAAGTAACAGTCCAACTTGAGACATACTTGCATGTCTGCTTCCAGTAAGGTGAGAGAGGTGACATGCATTTTATGTATGCTACTTGCCACTGGTAACTACAGTATAGTCTAGCTTTTGCACAAACATTGGAGACGGGGGGATTGCAAACCTGTTGCTTGTTGCTGCTGGTTGAGGTAAAACTGATGATGATAAGAGGAGCATTACTCAGCCTGTGTGTGGCACTGTCTGGATGAGATATGTTGTTAAATGAGAAAGTAACCTGGTCGAGGTAGGTAGAGCAGAATGTCCACTAATTACAGGACTTTGGTTCAGTCCCCATCTCATCCTGGGCAAGACACTAGATCCCCAGTTGTTTCAGATGGTCAGGCCAGCACGTTGCTTAGTAGCAACTTTATGAAAGTGCAATACAACATTAAGTACCCATTTAAATAACCATACCCTTGCTTTTGATTGATGCAGACTATTCAATACCCATGCATTCAGTAGCTCTTTATTACAAGAACTGTTAGAAAGTCAAAGCAGGAGACAAACTCTAAACATACATGATGCTTGTGTTATGTGAATTTGGAGCCTTCTTGCATTGAAAAGGCTGCTTGTTTGGCAGTCATCTGACAAAAGAGATCAGAAAAATGCAACACTGGAAGACTTCTTAAATAACACAACATACCTTTAACAAAATATTATTAGTCAGTAGAGTAATACTGGTGTGAGTTTGGAGCACCAGTTAAGCACATGGTGAGGACAGATTAAGGCCTAAGCAACTGAAATGCATTCAGGAATATTCTAAACAACCAAACTGATCTTTTCTTACTAGTACTGTGTCTAACGTTATCTGTCTGAGTTTGGCTGATTTTATTTAAATGTCAATCTTAGCCGCAAGCACGACAAACCATAGAAGTGTTCAGCGATAACAGGAAACTCCGAGCCAGGAGCCATGGAACCTAAGGAGAATAATTCCATCACACCCACTAATAACATCTCTGCAATGAATGAGACCACTCTGCAAAAATGGACTGAGACAAAATGGCATAACTTTCATCAGGGCCAATTTGGGACATGAGGAGAAAGTCACATTATATTTCAAACCATAAAACACAGTGTGTTGTGAATACAAAGGGTGTACCATTACAGCAGCAATATGAAATGATTGAATAAACTTTAGCATTCTGATATTACATACTGAAAGTGTAGTGCAGTGCGTTTCTCATTGTTATGCTCCTGGATTTAATTATTTAATAAATGTATATTGGATCAAAAAGCTGTTGACAACTCTGGACAACAGCTTGCCATGATGAAACAGAGTTACAAGAGTCTGATGGCCTCTTTTTACCCTGCACCTGTATGGCTTATTCATTGAAACATTTGTTTCCTAGATCTCATTGCGCAGGTTGGGATATCTCTTCAGCAGGGTTGTGGCTTGTTTTGGGTGCAAACGCCCCCCCTGGATGCTGGTTTGGTCAGACTTATTCCTCATGGCAGCCTGTGAAAGAAGAGGATGATTTGTTACAAGTGCTTTTTCATATAGTAATGTGTTTGTTAAGTACAACTAGGAAACTTTTGCACATTGGAAGCCAAGAATGATTAAATGTGCTTCACCACACAGAATCTCTGCATGACGTCAGCAAACACATCTAAATGTGAAAATCATGAGGACATTCTTGGTATATCCTTCTTTTTCTGTAGGGACCAAATACAAATACTGTCATTTCTTCTGTGGAGAGACTTCTCAAGATCGCTGAAACTGTGAGATCTGGGGCCAGCTTCACAGAGATTTTAGACTGTTCTGCAGTGTTTATGCAAGGCTTCATTTTTCTGTTAGATCAGTCTGATACAAGTTAGACAGTTAGCCACCCTACCCCCTGGCTAACTTGCCATGTTTCCATAGTAAGTGACACCTGTTGTCCAGTGCTTACCATCTGAGGCACCTGGATTTGCTAGATCGCGAGATCATGGGAGCTGAAAATCCATTGCCAAGCTTAAAGTTGTGTGTTTGTGGCCAAACAGTGGATTGGACTGATCAGCGTCCAATGAGAAACAACTGGCAGCTAGAGGTGGGCGTTGCTTAGGTGAGTCCACAGAGAGAGAGGTTACTATTTATTCAAAAACGACAATGGAGGCTCCTAAAAAGGTTAGCACAGATGCTGCTATAGCATCAGTAATATCAGGACTGAAGAGTATTTCTTCAGCAATAGAAGAGCAAAGACAGCGTCTGCAGGTTTTCTCAATGGAAAAGATGTCTTGGTGTCGCTGTTCTCCCAACTGGCTTCACCAAGTTTTGCTCTCCTGCCACGTCATATGGTTTGTTAATATTATTGAAGTCTTATTGAAGTTGGCCCGTGACAGTGACCACTACAAAATTATCAGCTTCTCTGATAAACCCTGATTTTCAATCACAGCTTTCATGCACCTTGGCATGCTCTCCACAAGTCTTTCACATTGCTGTTTGGTGGCTTTATGCCACTCCTGGCGCAAACATTTCAAGCAGCTCTGCTTTGTTTGATGGCTTGTGACCATTCATCTTGCTTTTGCTCACATTCCACAGGTTTTCAGTGGGGTTCAGGTCTGGGGATTGGGCTGGCCATGACAGGATCTTGATCTGGTGGTCCTTCATCCACACCTTGATTGACCTAGCTGTGTGGCATGGAGCATTGTCCTGCTGAAAAAAAAAACAATCCTAAGAGTTGGGGAACTTTGTCAGAGCAGAAGGAAGCAAGTTTTTTTTCCAGGATAACCTTGTTCTTTGATTCATGCATCCTTCGCAAAGACGAATCTGCTTGAACTTGTAAACTTCAGTCTGGCTCTTCTTTGCCTCTCATTGACAAAGTGCTTTTTTCTAGCTTTACACGACTTCAGCCCTGCCCGTAGGAGCCTCTTTTGAACCGCTCTCGCTGTGCACTTCACCCCAGCTGTCATTTGCCATCCTTTTTGTAGGTCACTTGATGTCATCCTACAGTTGCAGAGAGACATTCAAATGAGTTGAAGGTCATCCCAATCAGTGGAGAGTAGGGATGTGGAGATTCACCGATTCATATCGGTGGTCCGATATAAACGTTTGCGATGCGACTGCACCGGTAGAATGAACGTGCATCGGATATAATTTACGGGTGAATTCGCAGTGCATCTCTTCTAGCCTGTCTACACCGGCAAATCCCATTGTTAAATCGACTATTTCATGTTCTAGTATTTTCAAGGCAACCTGAATGCACCATCGCGTCCCCAGGCAGTGACGCAAGCAGGTGTTGTACGCAACAGACAAACGAGGCAAACGAGAAAGACGATAGCCGCGACGAGATATTTAATGCACCAAAAAAGACACATTAATCAAACGTGTGGCAATATTTTGGGTTTTTTTTAAGCGGGGGGTCAGCTAGACAAGACGCACGCAATTTGCAAACAATGCCGTGCGGCTATCAAGTACGTCGGCAGCACGACGCAACAAGCGTCCCCTCTGAACGAGTGTTCAGTACCACTGGTGACACAGTAATAATAATAATAATAATAATAATACATTTTATTTGGAAGCGCCTTTCAGAACACTCAAGGACACTTTACAGAGCGGGTAAAACACAAATAACACAAGATAAATACAAGCAGAATATTGTTATTTGATTTTCATTCTTTGTAAGAAATCAGTCAACTTACTGAAACAAGCACATCATTCTGGCAGACAGTCGTATGTGTTGCTGGTCATGTTATTTGCACTATTCACATTGTTAATACTGTGCTTTCTGAAACAGTTTAACTGTAAAGTTTTATACATTTTGTATAATTATAGAGACAGAGAACATAATTGGGAGTTAGGAGTGCTAATTATAAATACAATTGAATGCTCTGTCTACTGAAATATGTCTTTTTTAAAAATATGATTTATTGGTTACTCCATAAAAAAACAAATATTAGATACATCCCGCAAATCGATACAGAGAGTAAAGCAGAATTGTGCTATTGAGGTAAAAAAAACCCTGATGTTACTATTACTCTCTCATACTGCAACTAACTGTATTGAATGATCACATCATATCGAAACATCCTTTTATAGTTAAGTCATATCGTTATCAAATCATTTTTGAATCGCATCGTATCGTGAGCAGGAGTGAATCGTATCGCATTGTATCGATGGGAGCTTCAGTGTATCGTAACTGTATCGTATCGGTGTCAGCGCATCGAGATGCATACCGAATCGACCTCAGTGGTGGAGATATACAACCCTAGTGGAGAGTCATTGTCGCCCTCTGCCGGTCTGTAGCTTTGTTGTCCCCAATGTCTGCTGCTTGACCTTGTTCTTATGAACTGCCGGCATAGAAATTTTAAGGATTGAAGCAACCTAACGCTCACTGTATCCCTCTGCCAGTAAAGCCAGAATCGAACCCTTCTTTTTCTCACTCAAAACTTTTCTTTTCAAGTCTTTTGGCATGCCCAATCATTATTTTTTTGGATTCCAATTACTTTTAAGGTACTACTAGCACTGTTTTTGCCATCCAGCTGGTCCTATTGCAAGAGGATAGTGATGACCACAGCAGTGTTTTTCATACTTTTCCTTGTTATTTGGTTCAGGTGATGACCTTATCAGTACCTCATTAAGTAGAATGAGGTGTGCTTGTAGTGGAATTCAACAGACACTGGAATGGAATGGCTGTCATACATGTAGAGATTCTGATATCAGAAAAAATTGCAGTGGTCTCTTAATTTTTTTCCGGAGCTGTAGATGGTTCATCCATTCACCTTCCAAGTATTCTTTGGAGTGCCTGCCCTTAGCAGTTTCAAAGGACAGCGTCCTGCATGGTTTTGTGCAACAAACCCTCTGGTGCATGAGAATAGTCCAGTCCCACCAAATGACAAATAAGCAGAAAACATGGCTCATAGTAAGTGGTTTGTTAATAATGTTGTGAAGTGAGTAATGAGAGGTTGAGACAGTTTTTAGAGAGCACCACTTGTTTTTTTGTTTGCCCATGGAAACTATCCTGAGCATGACAGAAAAGTTAGAAGTATTGGAACCTGCTACATTAATGCTTATTGTTCTCATAATAAAAAGCTTTGTTATATGCAACAGCATAAAAGATATTCGACCACATAGAATCAAAAGGTCATCAACAGAGGTTATTGGCCAAATGCCCTCCTTTTAGCCTGTGAGCTACAAAAAAATTATCAACAGCCAACAAGGGAAAAAAATAACATAATGCATTTTCGTACAAAAACGTTACTTCAGTAAATACTTGCATTTTATAGTCCCTTTAAAATTATTTCATCCTCATTTTTCAATGGCTGACTTTTCAATGGAATGATCTTCTGCTTCTTGGCCATTTAGACAATACTAGCTGTTGCCCCTTCTGCGCTCTATGTATTTCCAAATGATGAGAATAGAACCAACGATGTCCCAACGATGCATAAATAATTATATATTTTAACAATTGACTGGATTCTATGGTTCATTTCTATGTCTTGCTTTCTGCCTGGCTCGATCTGCTCTGTGCAGCTTAATGCAGCTACCATCAAAAAAAGGACTAGGCATGTATTATCTGTGGAGCAGAGCCGAGAGCTGCTTCTAAAATGCACTGCTGATGAAATCACCGGCCTTGTCTGGAATGGAGCATATTTACTAAAGCACTGTGTTGAAGTCCCCTCCTTGAACCGCCACCTTATTGTGGTGGAGGGGTTTGAGTACTCAAATGATCTTAAGAGCTATGTTGTTCTGGGCTTATTGCCCCTGGTAGGGTCTCCCAAGGCAAACAGGTCCTAGGTGATGGGTCAGACTAAGAGTGGTTCCACAGCCCCCAATGAAAGATATAAAAAACACTACGTCGCCTGGACTGGTGTTACCGGGGCACCACCCTGGAGCCAGGCCTGGGGTGGGGGTTTGCAGGCGAGTGCCTGGTGGCTGGGCTTGAGGGCGTCCATCAGTGCACGTGGCACCAGGACACTCTAGGCCAGAGGTCAATGATCGACTTCGTAGTTGTGTCATCTGACCTTCGGCCGTATGTCTTGGACACTCAGGTGAAGAGAGGGGCTGAGCTGTCAACTGATCACCACCTGGTGGTTAGTTGGATGGAGGTTGGAGACATTGAGTCCAAATGTTCTCCACCTCCATTGTTGACGCAGCTGTTCAGAGCAGTGGCCGTAAGGTCTCTGGTGCCTGTCGTGGTGGCAATCCCCAAACCCGGTGGTGGACACCGGGAAGTAAGGGATGCCGTCAAGCTGAAGAAGGAGTCCTATCGAAGCGTGGTTGGTTCGTGGGACTCCTGAGGCAGCTGACGGGTACCAGCAGGAAAGCATGCTGCGGCCCGCGGGGTTGTGGAAGAAAAAACTGTGGTGTGGGAAAAGTTCGGGGAGGCCATGGTGGAGGAGTATCGGTCGGCCACAAAAAGATTCTGGCAAACCGTCGGCGCCTCGGAAGGGGGAAGCAGTACCCTGCCAATACTGTTTACAGTGGAGGTGGGGAGCTGTTGACAAGCCTCTGCAACTGGGGACAATAGCAGGGTGGACTGGCAGACCGGGGTGGTGGTCCCACTATTTAAGAAGGGGGACCGGAGGGTGTGCTCCAACTACGGGGGATCACACTCCTTAGCCTCCCTGCTAAAGTCTATTCCAGGGTACTGGAGAGGAGAATTTGGTCGATAGTCAAACCTCGGTGTCAAGAGGAACAATGCGGTTTTTGTCCTGGTCGTGGAACACTGGACCAGCTCTACACCCTCTGCAGGGTGCTTGAGGGTTCGTGGGAGTTTGCCCAACCAGTCCACATGTGTTTTGTGAACTTGGAGAATGTATTCAACCGTGTCCCTCGTGGCATTCTGTGGGAAGTGCTTCGGGAGTACGGAGTCCGGGGCCCTCTACTACGGGCCGTCCGGTCTCTGTATGACCGGAGCAGGAGCTTGGTTTACATTGCCGGCAGTAAGTCAGACCTGTTCCCAGTGCATGTTGGACTTCGACAGGGCTGCCCCTTGTCACCGGTTCTGTTCATAATTTTTATGGACAGAATTTCTAGGTGCAGCCATGGGCCGGAGGGAGTCTGGTTTGGGGACCAAAGGATCTCATCTCTGCTCATCTCTCCAGCATGTGTTGGGGCGGTTTGCAGCTGAGTGCGAAGTGGCTGGGATGAGAATCAGCACCTCCAAGTCCGAGGCCGTGGTTCTCGACCGGAAAAGGGTGACTTGCCCCTTCTGGGTTGGGGGAGAGCTCCTGCCTCAAGTGGAGGAGTTCAAGTATCTTGGGGTCTTCTTCATGAGTGAGAGAAGGATTTTTTTTTTTTTGAAACTCTTTTGGTTTCAACTCTATTGGTATTTTCATTTTTTCAATAAAGCAAATAACAACTGAACAAACAGCCAGGGTCCGGGGGTATAGTCAATACCTCCAAAGGATAAACAGTCCATTTCTGCCATCGTTTCTTACCCAGATCTTTTTGAAGTCGGATTGAGTATGTCATTTGTTCAAGAACATATAGTTGTTTTACTATATTAACAAAGATATCACTGGTGGGGGCGTTTTTCTGGAGCCAACATTTCGTAATGGCTTTCTTACTTGCTGCCTGCAGAACCTTGAAAAGGTAATTATCTGTTCTATTTAACTGTCCATGAGAAATATTTCCCAGATAAAGAGTTGAAAATGATATATCGATGTCAAAACACAGAACCTTTGACATAATTTTAGCCACTTCCTTCCAGAAAATCTGGATGGGAGGGCAGGGCCAGAAGACATGAGTCTGGTCTGCCATGGTCTCTCCACAGTCTCTCCAGCAGGCCAGTTGTATTCCAGTTTGTTTAGACTTCTGCTTGGGAGTTATAAAAAAACGAATTAAACTTTTCCAACAGAAGTCCCTCCAGATCCAGGAGTTGGTAGAAGATGACTGGGTTTCCCAGGCTTTAAGCCACATGTCCTCTGTTATTACAATGTTCAACTCCTTTTCCCATCGATGTTTCACATAGTCTGTATTGTCCTTATTCAGTAAAATGATGCCATGATATAACTTGCTTATAAGTCCTTTAACATTCCCAGAGTTGTATGCATCCATAAATACCTGAATTAGTGCTGGGGACTCTGCTGGATTACAACCTTTAATTTTCTTACTAAAATAATTGCGAAACTGTAAATACCTGAAAAGGTCTTGACTGCCCAGTCCATACATCTGACATAAATTACTAAAGCTGTTAAGTTCCCCTTTTTTAACAATTGTACATACAGCAGTAACACCATAATAAGTCCATTGTCTGTATCTATGATCTTGTGATGCCGGTATAAATTCAGGGTCATATGCTGGCCATCTTAGTAGTTTTATCTCTTTTTGGAGTTCAAATTTTTTGGCCACTTCTCTCCACACCTTGAGTGAACAGTTCACCCATTGGCTCTCTGTCAGTAGAATTTTTTTATCCATTCCTGCGCACCCTAGCAGAGATTGTATCGGTGCAGCTGTTAGAGAAAATTCCATGGCTTTCCATTTAGCTACATATGATGGGTTACACCAGCACACAAGGGATCTCAGTTGGGCAGCCAAATAATAATCCCTTACAGATGGGAGGGCTCTGCCACCCCTCTCCTTCGGAAGCTTAAGTGTAGAAAGTTTAACCCTTGGTCTCTGTTTATTCCATATAAATCGAGAGATATGTTTATCCCATTCTCTGAATTGTTGCGGAGGAATATCTACTGGTAATGATAAAAAGAGATATAATAACCTCGGGAGAATATTCATTTTTATTGATCTAATTCTGCTACCGAAGTCAAGAGGCAGCAAGCCCCACCCATCGAGGTCTTCGTATATCTTTTTGGTGACACCACTATAACTACAACTGAATAATTGTGATATGTCGTTGGGTAGATTCACACCAAGATATTTAATATAGGAAGAATTCCACTTAAAATTATACTTTACGCTGAGTTCTTCAGTAGGAGTGTAATTAAATATCATAACCTGTGTTTTATGTACATTCAGGACGTACCCTGAATATTCCCCATATGTTTCTAGCATTTTCATTAGTAGCGGCAGGCCTGAATTAGGATCTTTTATTGTAATGAATACGTCGTCCGCATACAGACTTATCTTATACTCTTCTCCTCCCACAAAAATTCCATTTAGTCCTGTCTCCTGGCGTATTGCTTGAGCTAGAGGTTCGATGAATAAATTAAATAGGTAAGGGCTGAGAGGGCAGCCCTGTCTGCAGCCACGTTGTAAAGTTATAGAATCAGACAAACTTCCATTAACCGTAATCCTTGCAGTAGGGGAGGAGTAAAGTGCCTGAATACAATGTGTAAAATCCTTGCTGAAGCCGAATTTCTCCATCACTAGATATAAAAATACCCATCCAACAGAATCAAAAGCTTTTTCAGCATCTAAGCTGAGAATAATGGCATTCGTTTGGTCTTTACTAATCTGTTCGATGATATGTAGGGCTCTTCTTATATTGTCTTGTGTTTGTCTATTTTTTATGAATCCTGTTTGGTCCTTGTCTATTAACAGTGGCATTACCGATTCCAATCTTTTTGTTAAAATTGTGGCATATAATTTGTAGTCTGAGTTTAAGACACTAACGGGTCTATATCCTTTACAGTCCCTCTTTGGGGATCACTGATATAAAGGCCTCATTCCAGGAGGGAGGGAGAGAGCCTCCTTTAAAAATATAGTTAAAACTGGGTTCTAATAATGGAAGCAGGTGATCTTTCATTGACTTATACCATTCAGGGGGAAAACCATCTGTGCCAGGTGATTTATTAGTGTTTAAACTTGAGATAGCTGCGCTTATTTCCTCCTTTGTTATTGGTGAGGTGAGTTTGTCGTTGGTATCTTTGCCTAGCATGGGGAGATCTAAAAGCCTTGGAAAATCAATAACTGTATGTTTATCAGTCTGTTTTGATTGGGAATATAAGGATTTGTAATATCTTTCAAATGCTTTTTGTATACCATCTAAAGTATGTGTGATTTTCTTTGTGATAGGGTCTCTAATCTTGTGTATAGTATTTTCTGCTTGTTGTTTTCTAAGTCTCCAAGCCAACAGTTTTGTTGCTCTTGGGCCAGCCTCATAATATCTTTTCTCGTTTCATGAACCTTATGTTTTTCTCCACCTCCTCACCTAATATTTTATCTATTGCCTGTTTGATGTCCCTGATTTGTTGTACAATGGGTGGTTCTTTATTTGTTATATGTATTTCTTCCAAGTCTCTCAGTTTTTCCTGTAAATTTGTTAATTTCTGTGTTTTCATCGGTGAGAGAAGGATTGAGCGTGAGATTGACAGGTATTTATTTATATTATATGTGTTTAAGTACAAATTTGAGGTACTTCTGTACGTGAGTGACCCCATTTTATGATACTTCATACTTCTATTCCACTCTATTTCAGAGGGAAATATTGTACTTTATACTATGCTACATTAATCTGACAGCTACAGTTACTGGTCACTTTGGAAATTAATATTTCACATACAAATGTTGCATATTTTTACATTGTAGTGTTGCTACGGTTACCTTAGTAAGTGATCAAACACTTCTTCTACCACTTCTTTTAACTTGTTTTCTAGGGGTGCACGATAGTTATCGGGCCGATAACAGGAAATCATGACGTCAGTCCGATAAGTCCAATATCATGACGAACAGCCCAGATAACATATGTGTTTTTGTCAGCACGGCAGTGCCTCGCTCCCACTATGAGACCCGGCTGGCCTGCAGTGAATGCTGTGTTCATGTGACGTTGGCATAATCAGAAAAACTCCAAAAATCAAGAATACCTCCTCATGCCAGAAAACAACTCGATAACTCGGGTCATAATTTTGGTAGTTGCTGACTTGAATTAACATTCGCAGCATTTTTACACATGTTACACATAAGGAATAGAAACATGAACTTAAAAAGGCTGGCCGAAAGAACGACTACCAAACGAGGGAACGGGGGAATGTACGTTACACCGTGAATGCAGCATGTGGCACAGCGTGCTTATGAAAACAGTGTTCAGACTTCTTCAAAGTTTCTGAAAACGACTGCAAAGAAGCCACCGGGACTGACACACGTAGGCGAGGCTTTCGAAAAATCCAAGAAATTTGCCAAAAATGACCCACGGGCTAAGGTTATTGAAGATTTAATCATGGACATGATGGCGCTTGCCTTACTATGGACTGCCCTTTTTTCAGTTTGTTTACATAGATAGGTCTAAGTAAGGGATATTGTATCTTTCTTCAGAATGACATAGAAGCCCGGTGCGAAGCGGTGGGGTTTATTTCTCCATAGGAACCTGCTCACTATACGTTATCCCGCTTAGAACACGGCTTTCTACTAAAGCATTCAATAATGTGACATAAAATAGTGACTAAAACACATTTTATTGATTTGAAATGAGCCTACTTGTCTGTCACATCTCTCACTGTGCAGCGGCTCTGAAAGTAAACACATACGTTGGTAGCAACCGCCTCTCACTGTGCGCCGCTGTTTTTGGTTTTGTTTGTGGTATTGATGTCATGATGTTAGGTATATGTGTGTGTTATCGGTTATCGGTATCGGCCTTTAGGAGCTGAAAGTTACGGTTATCGGTATCGGTTTTAAAAAACAGTTATCGTGCATCCCTATTGTTTTCTGAAACACTGTTTTTCTATATATAAATTTGGGGAATGAAATGTAATATTGTGCACTTTATCACTGAACACTGTCTTTTTGGAGTTTAAATAGTTAAGCCAGGCAACAAAGCAGCACAACACACCACAATTGTACGACACAATGGTATAGCATTAAACACATCCATATTCATTTGGACGTAACCCTGTGACAAATGTGCTGGTCGCAACCACATTATCCCTTCAATACACCACAGTACAATTCATGCCGAATTCCACAGGTCATACCCTTAGGCTTATTCATGTCTGTTGATTATTGGCTGTCCTAAAACCAGACTATTGAAACATTACTGCCCAAATCTGGACTGCTGTAGCTCAGTAGATCATGGTGGGATACACTAGAAGTGGTACTAGGAAAAGTGCATGAATGCACACTTAAGTGCTCAAGTGTGGGCATTGAGACAAATCCAGTGTTTTCCACCACTGGTGACGTGAATGTACAGAATCCCCCGTGAGGAGAAAACAAAAGTCTCTATTGTGCACTGGACAGTTATCATGCCTGTACCAAGGGAGCGATAATTAAATAGCATTTATCAAAGTTCAGTAAAATCATATCATGAGGATATAATCTCATCAATATTATTATAAAAAGGAAAAGTTTTCCAAATCAATGAATGACTGTGAGCAAGATATAATTAAAAACCTAGAAAATACATTATTCAAGTTTTAGTTTGTCACATCTGGTTATTTGACATGCATTTGCCATATTTTCATGTACCGTCTACAAATACAAGAAATTTTCCTGTACAATCATGCATACATCCGCTCATCTTATTTTGAACTGAACATACTTGTCAGCACAAACCAGTTCAGGTGAAGGTTAGTTGCATTACTGTGTGTGTGGACATACCTGAGCCTTTTCAACACATGTGTAAAAAGCCTTCATCTCATTAGAGCAGAGACTGTCCACAAAGTTATTTTGCTTCCAACAGGCCATCAAGACTGACATCTCTGTGACACAGGTTGCCTCTGTGGAGAAAAAACGTTCAGGTTTACCCTTTGTAATGACCCCCACTGGTATTATTCAGCAGTGTCTTTGTATTTCCATACATTGCACACACTTCATTGTTGGGCAGTAATGTTGATTAGTGCCTTGTGGACCCAGTGTACCAAGTCTATAAAAGCAGGGTCCTGTTACTCATGCCCTCTGCCTTGGTCTGCTGGCTTTACTTCTCACCCCTTCCCCTTAGGTCCACCTTCTCTGCTAGCTCATTATCAATTATATATAGTAACATAACCAGTTCGCTCAGCATCCCTATCCCACTGCACTTCACAAAGTCTTTGAACACTTGGTGCTTGGAACTGGAAGAGGCTCTGCAGTCAAAAACTGTCAGGAATAATTGTCAGCAACAGCAGAAAGGACTCACATACGTGGATTAATTAAGTTCCTCCGTGAATGCAGAAATCACACCATGTGCATTTTAGCATTTAGCAAGTTAGCAAGGCTGAACATGCACCTGTTGGTCAAGCAACGACATGGGTGTATTTGAGTGTCATGTAGCCCAAACTAACACCAGAGTAGGGGAGAAGGGGTGCTTATTTTCAACTGTTTTGAAACCCACATAGGTGGTCCCAGAATTCCTTCAGTCATGCTAATGTGTAAGGCACCCACACGATTTCCCATTTTTTTCCCCATGTATATCAAATATGCTGACCTTCTTGATGTTCATCCAATGACAATCACAGGCATAAACTTCCAAAAAGAGAAGCAGTGATGTTTTCTCTGCCAGCTGTTTTGGTCACTAAATACGCAAATAAAAAGGGCATTGGCCTTTTTTACATGCTGCTTCCCTGTCAGTGCATGTTGTGAAATCATCCTCATAATGCTGAAAATTAAAAAAGTCTCTCTACCGTTTTGTTTCTTTGAACTACTATGACTCCCTAATATGTTCATTCTGATGTAGGGCTTCAAGAATATAATCAGGGCACTGGGCACTGCCATCAACACTGACGTTCTTCAAACTATTTGCTTGTGGGGATAGCCCAAGATCTGATAGACTCGTCAATCAAGGAATGATTAATTTCATATTCCCTTCTTTATGTTTCTCTGTCTTTGCTGTACATCTTCATCAGGGGTGTCCAAACTATGGCCCGCGGGCCAACAGCAGCCCCCAGTCCATTTTTAATTGGCCCGCAAGAAATTTTACCAGTCGAATAAACAGAATAAACAGAATATGGCCCACTCTTCAAATGTTTGCCGGAGTGTATTGCACTTCTTAGTTTTAACACCAGGGGGAGTGTACTGTTGAACAAGGCTGCTGCCCCACCAAAAAAGGACAATCACAGAACAAATTTACCCCAGGTTACCAAACATGGCAGAACCAAAGAAATGCCAGGTAGAAGGCTCTAGGCAGCATCACTGCTCCCACTGAGTGCAATGCCATTCCCACTTTGGCTGAGTTAAAAATATAGTATCCATGTGTTAACAAGCATGCATGCATGCACAGTATGACAAATATCTATAATGCCATATCAGTTCTGTCACTGCTCCGCTTATGCGCACCACTTTCTTTCTTATACGTGTGTTTCTTGTTAACACACAGAGTACACATCGCTGTGCAGAGCGCACACACTGTGCAAAATCAGCTGATCTCAACTAATGCAGATTCGATCGCTCCTTGATCAAAGTGACATTTTTCCAGATTTTTGGCACGAGTGGCATCGGGTCAGCACTGCAGCTGGATGGTCAGCGCCTCGACCGATTTAAATACCCAGTGCAGCTGAGACCCACCAGATTAACTTACTATAATAATATGCACTCCTGTTATTAAGTCCAATTCAGTCTGCTAACTTTGATAACAGTTTCTAACAAACGCTAATAGGTGTGTTAATAGGCCAAATAACTTAAATAACAAGCTTGAAATGTACCCATCCTATTTTTCCCTTTATTGTTCTTTCTCTGTACAGTGGGGGATCAGCATCCTGACTAAGAAGAAATCTGAGGCTGCTGTTCTGAGAAAATGCTCTTTTTCTGGATAAGTCAATAAAAATCCATTTATGGAAAGCTGTGATGAAGGCAGTTTTTTCTGTAACCGTATTCAACAATACAGCATTTTTGACCAACTTTGAATTGATTTTTCTAACTTAAATACACTAAAGGTAAGGCTATATACCTCACCTCTAGAAAGTGGCCCAGCCCCTCCTATATTTTTCTGTATATGGCCCTCAGTGAAAAAAGTTTGGACACCCCTGATCTATATGCATTAAATACTGTATATCTAGAAGTAATGCATCTGTCAGAAACAAATAAATATTCCAAACAAATATTTGTTTCATTTGTTTGGAACTATTCATGACTCGCACATGACCAGCCCCCATGGAATGGAAAATAATGGGAGGCGAATATTTAATGTAATTTTTTTTTGCATGTGTCACCATGCCCTTATTCATAACATCTGTAGATGTGCGCATATAGTGTGTGGAAACATTTAGCTCATTCTTGCCTTAGGTGTGGGTGCAATGTTCTTATTGCACTGGTCCCATGAGGCATATACTGAGGGCACAGAGCACTATGGCTACCTGTCACAACTGTGACATTGAATGAAAAAGAACATTTATGTTAGTAATACAGAGAACGAAATTATTGTTTTTCCACTATTATATTCACATGAGTGCGCCAGTAACAAAGCAAACAGGCAAACAGACACAAACAAAAGACAACAACACAGAAACACGTTAATGCCCCCTGCAGCGAGCGGTCTAAACGAGGAGGAGGAGAGTCAGTCTGTCGTCGTCGACAAAATGAGCCAATTAAGGAAACGAAGCAGCATTTGGATGCACTTTTCTCTCGTGGCAGACAGTAAGGCTAAATGCAGTATTTGTCAAAAAATCTTTTAAGTCAGGCTCCACAAATAATTTTCACAGAAATTCATTGTAGCCTGCTTTGTTTTTTAATGTTTATACGTGTTCAAGTCATGGTTTACATACATACACAGAATTTGTACAAAGGGTAATTCACGTCACTGTCAAAGCAGAGTGATATGGCGCCACCCTGTGGAATATTTACAATCAATCCAGATCAGAATTTAAAATCTAATCCACACATGTCAAATAAGGTTATAATCAATATTTCACAATAATTCAAACTCATATCGGTGGGATATCTAAATTCCTCCCAGTGATTATTTCCAAGATAAAACGAGTTAAGGCCAGGCTGCCTTCTTAAAACTTAAATTTAAATAAATATAAAAATGAGCCAAATGAGCCAGTTTTTTGTACGGCTCTTTGAAAGGAATGGCTCACCAAGATCCGGTTCCCCTCAAAGAGCCATAAAATCCCATCTCTACTTACTGCCTGTAACGTTGCCTAATATGACGTTTTTCTCAAAAGTGTCATTTTCATACCAGCTCTCCCCTATTTATTTTACTCATCTAGTGGTTAGAGTGTGTACTGTGCATTATGTATCCACTCTTTGTCGTGACATATTGAGTTGCACATCATGTGAAACCCGGACATTGACTGTCCGGGTTTCATATGACGGTACTGCTGACCTTGTGAAAGTCAACCTACATAAGATGCCACAGTCTATACGAGTACAATGAGAAAACCTCGGAAGAGACCAAGCAATCACACAGAATTTCATACCTCCTTTCTTCAGTTTGCGGTTAGCTACAGCATCTCTCAAAGCCAGCGTTCTGTTGGGTTTGAGTACTGGTTTTCCATTCTGTCTGCTGAGTAACCTGCTGATCTTCTCCTGGAACAAGTCGCCTCCCTGTGCTGCCATTTTACTTCATACACCCTCTCCTGCTCCTCAGTAATTGTACATGAGCACAACGGACAGCTGTGAACGAAAAGAAGGAAAAAAAACAGACAGTTTTCAAGTCAACGTCTTATTCTCCCATGAACGTGTGTGGCGCCATATTTTGCCGTAAGACGCAATTCAGTGTCGTAAAAATCACGTAAAGCCATTTGTACGACAAGCCCTAGGGTACATCCCATTTCTCAAAATTGCATCCTCGTTTCCATCACTTGCGTCTTAGTCCCTCCCACCGGGGATGCATGAGAGGACACAAGGAAACCACGCAAGGAGAGAAGAAATGAGGAAATATGTTTTATGAGAATTGAGACGTCCTTTCCTCTGAAGCGTCACGTGAAACGACGTCTGTTTCTGATGACACGACAAAGCTGGATCTGCTGCAGTTACTGTTATATTCACACCCCCACCACCCCCTGCCCTCGATATATTTACATTTTACACTTATATTTACATTATTTTAAAAAAAGTCTCCAGCACTAGCAAATAAATATGAAACACTTTTATTAACACACATGAGAATTAATGAGTTCATTCTTGGCTGGACATCTCTTTCGGGTGAACAGGTGGTCATTTTCTGACCTGAACTTTATCAGCCTCGCTGTGTCTTCTTTCCCTGTTCAATGAGACACATTTCAGAGCTGTCAGTGAAGGGAAACCTACAAACCATGAAACACATTATTTCACTCAGATAACACGCAGAACAAGTGACGACAGGCCGATGTGTTAGTGTTAGAACAGGTTGTAGATAAAAGACTGCTTAGTGGAGACAAAACTGGAGACAGATGTTTTAATGTATGACGCTGAAAGCAGAAATCAGCTGCTGCGGGACTTTTATAAATCAGTAGAAATAACAGTAGTAAACCAAACTCTGTCTCCAGCTACGTCTCTCTCAGTGATGTATCCTTGCTCATGGCTCCTCCGAGGGCCGTCCTCGCTCCTTTTTATTTATTTATTGATAAGTGTCCACCATACCATATATACATTACAATATAAATACAAACACCAGTGTATACATTATATACAAATGTACATATATACATAAACGCTTAGGGTACCATATCTGAGAAAATTAATTAAACATATTGAAGGATTTGCAAATGTCCACAGTCTTCATTGCTCTTTTATCTTTTACGTTGTGTAAGGAGGTCATATAAAACTCTACTTCCTTTATAAACTGTTTTTTTGGAGGTTTTTGACTCCACTTGCATTTGTGAATATAATACTTGCCGTACAGTATGAGTAAATTCAGGATGTAACTCCTTTGATGATCGCTAGTCCTATTTTCATAAAAAAAATAAAACATAATTTTTCCTCAGTCGAATGTTGGAGCCAGTCTGTACATTGTAAAACTGCTCTACCTTTGACCAAAATGTTCGACAATGGAGACATTCAAAAAATAAATGGCAAATAGATTCCGTCTCATGGTTACAGAACACACAGTTTCTCTCCAAAACTCCAAATCTTACGAGAACATGACTTGTTAGGTAACGTAAATGTAATATTTTGAAAGCTACTTCCTTGATTTTATTTGTTACAAAGAATTTCTGATTGAACGTCCATACAGACTTCCATTTAATATTCTCAAATTTTGAATTCCAGATGGATTTTGACTGAGGGATTGAGGTTTGGTGGTACAGTTTCCTAATAGGTTTATTTGTACATTTGTTACTTGTTAATTGTATTCCACCTAGGGATGTGGAGATTCACCGATTCATATTGGTGGTCCGATATAAACGTTTGCGATGCGACTGCACCGGTAGAATGAACGTGCATCGGATATAATTTACGGGTGAATTCGCGGTGCATCTCTTCTAGCCTGTCTACACCGGCAAATCCCATTGTTAAATCGACTATTTCATGTTCTAGTATTTTCAAGGCAACCTGAATGCACCATCGCGTCCCCAGGCAGTGACGCAAGCAGGTGTTGTACGCAACAGACAAACGAGGCAAACGAGAAAGACGATAGCCGCGACGAGATATTTAATGCACCAAAAAAGACACATTAATCAAACGTGTGGCATATTTTGGGTTTTTTTTAAGCGGGGGGTCAGCTAGACAAGACGCACGCAATTTGCAAACAATGCCGTGCGGCTATCAAGTACGTCGGCAGCACGACGCAACAAGCGTCCCCTCTGAACGAGTGTTCAGTACCACTGGTGACACAGTGATAATAATAATAATAATAATAATAATACATTTTATTTGGAAACAGTTTAACTGTGAAGTTTTATACATTTTGTATAATTATAGAGACATAATTGGGAGTTAGGAGTGCTAATTATAAATACAATTGAATGCTCTGTCTACTGAAATATGTCTTTTTTAAAAATATGATTTATTGGTTACTCCATAAAAAAACAAATATTAGATACATGCCGCAAATCGATACAGAGAGTAAAGCAGAATTGTGCTATTGAGGTAAAAAAAAACCCTGATGTTACTATTACTCTCTCATACTGCAACTAACTGTATTGAATGATCACATCATATCAAAACATCCTTTTATAGTTAAGTCATATCGTTATCAAATCATTTTTGAATCGCATCGTATTGTGAGCAGGAGTGAATCGTATCGCATTGTATCGATGGGAGCTTCAGTGTATCGTAACTGTATCGTATCGGTGTCAGCGCATCGAGATGCATACCGAATCGACCTCAGTGGTGGAGATATACAACCCTAATTCCACCTAAATAGAGCTCTGGTGAATATTGTGTGTTCTCTTCCCCTCCCCCTTGCAGAAGTGTTAATAGTCCAGTAGGAATTGCATCAAATACTATTGCATATTCTTTGGGAGTGATAGGAATTTTATATTTCATTAGAAATTCTGTATAGCTGTTCAGGTGTTTGTTTCTATTTAATAATTGCGTGACAAACAGAATGTTGTTTCCAACCCAACCATCAAAAAACAATGTTTTATTTTTATATTTGATGTCTTTGTTGTTCCAGATTAATGATCTGTGTGGAGAGAAATTGTGCTTGTATATCATTAACCATGACATTAAGGCTTGTTTATGGAAATTAGAGAGATTGACAGGAATCTTACCCACATCAAAATTACAATGCAACAAAAATTCAATCCCACCTACCTTCCTGAATAACAGTCATGGGACAACAAACCATAATTTATCTTTTTCTTTTATATATCTAAAGTGGCCCTTTGTCACTTTCCGTGCACACTGATGGTTTCAATGGCTTGTACGCGTGCCAGTGTAAGTGCATGCAGGTGTAAATGCACGACACATCCAATGTCCAAGCATTACTGATTTGTGTTGCAGGTTTATTAAGATACATACAGCCGACTCAAAATGCTCACTTTCACCACAACCCACGATTCTAACCTGCGGCGTTACACGCCATGGCACGGTCAAAAACCATATGAGTTCCCCAGTGTGCGACACCACGCTGATTAACCCACCTACCTATATAGACTCAAACAATGGCCTAAATGGATACTGCCACCTACTGGCACAAATGCGTACAACACTCATAAACACAAAAAATGACAAATTTGGCTCCTACACACCGGCCCCTAATTGTTAATGGTGTGTAAGCATAACAATTCAAACAAACAAACAAAAGGAGCCAAATGTTCCTTTTGAATGGTAAATGTACACACACCATATCCTGTTAGTGCATAAACCAATTAATCATCACAGGCTGCCATCAACAGGCAAAGTCCAGGCCTTTCCATAATACTAGATTTTGTCTTGAGACGGACAGATCGCACAAATCCATTCTTATCAGGAAAGGTTTCCAGCACTTTACCGAGCAGCCTCGAGGAGCCGTCGAGTCCACCACTAAAATGACGTCCCCAGCAACAAGACTTCTTTTCCCCTGGTTCCATTTCTGCCTCTCCTGAAGCAGCAGAAGATACTCTTGCGCCCATCGCTTCCAGAACAAATCTGAGAGGTATTGGACCTGTCTCCATCGTCGCTTGACATACAGATCTTGCTTCACAAACAGTCCAGGTGGTACAGCAGGTTTGCCTTTTAGGAGGAGAATATGATTGGGTGTAAGAGGTTCAAAGTCGTTCGGATCCTCTGATAACTGGGTGATGGGCCGATCATTTAGTATGGCCTCAACTTCACAAAGAACTGTATGCAGTCCATCATCATCCAGTGTTTGTAAACGCAGAACAGAATTGAGCACTTTTCTGATCATCCGGATGACACGCTCCCAAATGCCACCATGATGGGATGCTGCAGGTGTATTGAAACTCCACCTGATTCCATGTTGAAGCAGTGCTCCCTGTATCTTGCTGTGATTCAACTTTGCAAGAGCCTCACGCAATTCTCTCTCGGATCCAACAAAATTAGTACCATTGTCAGACAACATATGAGTAACTTGGCCTCTTCTGCTCATAAATCGCCTCAAAGCATTAATGCATGCATCAGTGTCTAATGAAGTCGCCATCTCCAGGTGAACTGCTCTGCTGGACAAACAGGTAAAAATCACTCCATAGCGTTTACACATGCTTCTCCCTCTTTTCACCTCAATTGGTCCAAAGTAATCGACTCCCACACTTGTAAATGGAGGGAGATCAGGCAGAGTCCTCTCCAGTGGCAAATCCGCCATCTTTTGTTCGCCGGGTCGTACAGTGAAGCGTCTGCAAGTACAACAGTCAGATATCACTTTCCTTATTGCAGAATTAGCCCCTGTGATCCAATATTTTTTCCTCAGCGTGGACAATGTGTGGTTTCTTCCACTGTGGCCCAGCTGATGGTGGATGTGCCTTAAGATGAGAGTTGCAACATGTTGATCTTTAGAAAGGATGAGTGGATGCTTACTCTCCTCTGGCAGCGCTGCTTTACTCAGCCGCCCTCCAACTCTCAGCAGGCCACCTTCCAGGCGTGGATCCAGTTTGTACACAGAACTTCTCTTTCTGACTGATGACTTTCCAGACGAGTGTGTCAATTTCCTCCTTAAACTGTTGTTGTTGAGCATACTTAATGATGGAAACCTCTGCCTCCAATAGGTCATCTGAAGAAACACTCTGCCCCCCAAGTGTCTTTCTGACCCTCTTCATTTCCAACTGTACGTGTGTGGATTGATTGTTTGGGTCAGACGCCAGCTCCTTTTTCACTTGGCGTAATTTCAACAGAGCTCTCTTCACCTTGAGAAACCATGCAACTGAGACCTTCAACTTATGCCAGCTTGAAAAATAAATAAGCAGTTGGTCAGTAGCACTGGGTGAGTCTTTCACAATCACTGCACTCACAATGAAATCTCCTTTTACTTCTGGGTCATCCAATGAAACAGCCGTCTCCACAACACACTCTGGCCAGTGCTCCTCTGTCTTCCATAGGAAGTTGAGCCCTTTCACCCAACTGTTGCCAGTCAGCAGAGCGTCCACCTTCATACCTCTGGATGCATCATCAGCTGGGTTCATCTTAGAACTTACATATCTCCACTGTGACACATTGGTGGCATCCCTGATGGTTGAAATTCTGTTTCCCACGAAGGTATGAAATCGCTTATCTTCATTTTTTATATATTTCAGGACGGAGGTGCTGTCTGTCCAGAAGACTGAATCTTCCAACCGTAGCTGCAGCTCTGCTCTCAACATCCTGTCCACTCGAACAGCAAGAACCGTCGCTGTGAGCTCCAGATGTGGGATGGTGACCTGTTTTAATGGTGTCACTCTTGCTTTTCCAAGCCGGAAGGCAACGTGAACATTATGCTGACAGTTCTCCATTCTCACATAACTGACGACACCATATCCACATTCACTTGCGTCGGAGAAGTGATGCACACGAGCATGTACAAGTGGTCCAAAATCCTTTGGCTTAATGCACCTCTCAATCTTAAACTCTGCAAGCTTGACAAGCTCCTCCAGCCACTTTGTCCAGCGTTGCTGTATGTCACTTGGTAAGTTGTCGTCCCACCCAAAGTTTCTCCTGCATAGCTCCTGCAGCAACACTTTGCCTGGTAGAGTGATTGGTGCAATAAACCCCAAAGGATCATACACTGAACTGAGCAGAGAAAGCATGCCACGTCGAGTGTAAGGTTTTTCTTTCACCAACATCTTAAATTGGAAGGCATCACTCTTGATGCTCCTCTGCGACAGCCTGCAGCACCATGCGGCTATTACTGACCCACCTTGTCAAGTAAAATCCTCCCCGTAGGCAAAGAGCTGTGAGATCTTTAATCAGCAGAAGAGCTTCCTCTTCAGATGATGTACTCTTTAAACAATCGTCCACATAAAAGCTTTGCTTCACTGTGTTGATGACATCAGCAGGGAAGCAGGCCTTTCCATCCTCAGCTGTTTTCCTGAGTGCGTAGCATGCACAGCTCGGGGTTGAAACAGCTCCAAACAAATGAACAGTCATCCTATACTCTGTCACCTCTTGATTCATGTCACCCTCAGGCCACCACAGGAAACGAAGAAAGTCTTTGTCCGTCTCTGCTACCTTGACCTGGTAAAACATCTTCTGTATGTCTCCCATAACTGCTACAGTCTCCTGCCTGAAACTGGTGAGCACTCCCAGAAGACTACTGGTAAGGTTGGGCCCCTGCAGCAGCTGACTATTTAATGATGTTCCTTTAAATGATGCTGCACAGTCAAACACCACACGCAGAGTGTTCTTCCTTGGATGGTAGAATCCGTGGTGCGGGATATACCAAACCTTTCCTTCAGCACCATCCAACTGGTGCTGAGGTACCTTCTCTGCATAGCCACTAGAGATTACATCAGTGAAGAAGCTTGTATATTCCTGATGGAACCGCTCATCTCTCTGAAATCTCCTCTTGAGTCCTAATAACCTTTGCTTGGCCATAAACAGATTGTTTGGGAGTGTGGGATGCTCTTTCCTAAAAGGCATTTTTAGACTGTAATGTCCATCCTGAAGCTTTGCAGAATGACCAACGATTTCCAAAAACCTCAAGTCTTCTCTTGACATTTCCTCTTTATCATAAGTCTTCTCATTGAAGTCATGCATGTACTGACTGGTGAGCATTTCCTCCAGCTTCCTCACAGAGATCCTATTCACTGTGGCAGAGGGAAACTCTGCCTCCAAGGTACCACTGCTACCACTCAGCGGACCATTAACTACCCATCCCAACACAGTTTTAATAGTGTACGGGCCATTCCCGTGGCTGTTGATGACCTCCCATGGTTCCAGCAATTTGGGAGCGTTGGTTCCTATCAACAAATCAACGTTTGCCTTTATATGTGGGATGTGAACGTCTGACAGGTAAGACCATTTACCCAGTTCTTCAGTTGTCACTATGTTATTAGTGGTGACTGGCATTTTCCTTTGGCTCAAGACCTCTGGGAGACTATAAAAGTCATTGCCATCTAATCCAGCCACCTCCAAACCAGTGATGGAATAAGCTGGAACGACAGTCTCCTGGCCCATTGTGCTCAACAAAACACTGGTTCTTCTGCCTGTAATATTCAGCCTCTGCATTAGATCTTCGGAGCAGAACGTGGCCGAGCTACCAGGGTCCAGAAATGCATACGTTTGTATAATGTCACATCCCTTTGCAGACTTCACACTTACAGGAAGAATTGGAAGAACACAGCCATCCTTACCGGCCCCTGTATGACCACATGTTTGGAAAGAAGCTGGTTGTTTACTGAGTGGGCCCTTTAACTGTTGTAAGGCTGGTTGTTTCTTTTGCTCTGGAGCAGGTGGTTGTCTTTTGATGTGCAGCACAGTGGGATGAGTCTGACCACAGACTTTGCATGTCAAGCGCCACTCGCATTCACGACTCATGTGACCATCACATAAGCATGCAAAGCAAACTCCCTTTTCCCTCAGAAGTTGAATTTTCTCCTTGTGCCTTTTTCCATTAAACTGTTTACACTCCTCCAATGTGTGACTGTATGAACAGCAAAGACATCCAACTTTAACTGACTTTCCAGGCTCTGCTGGTGGCTCTTCCCCCCTTTCTGACGAGGTCATAGATGTTACAGTGGTGGCAACAATATTTCCTTTCACCCTGTTTCCAGGATAAGACTTAAACCGGGTGAGAGTCTTTGTGCCAGCCGCACCAGATACAGGATCTTGGATGTCACCGAACAGAGGATCAGAAAGAATTCTAATATGACGCTCCACAAATGCAACCAAGTCAGTAAAGTGAGCTCTCTGCTGTGTATGTTCCATGATTCCATGAGCGATGGATCTCCATTGCTCCCTCAACTTATATGGCAGCTTTGCAAGAATGGCTCTCATATTTGCTGGCATATCCAACTCTTGCAAATACTCCAATTCCCCCATTACATTACAACAGCCACGCAAAAACAAAGAATACGCCTGGAGTGCTTTAACATCTTCACCTTTTATGGACTGCCAGGCTAGAACCTTTTCCATGTAAGAACTAGCAATTTTATATTGATTTCCAAAATGCTCTTGCAGCAGGTCCTTAGCCACTACATTGGCACTTGGCGATCAGGAGCCAAGTGCTGGCAGCTACGTACCAGTTGTTGTGGCTGTCCTCTGGTAAATTGCTCCAGATAGAAAAGACAATCTGCTGCTTCTGCTTTATCTTCCACTCCTTGCTCAAATGCTTTTATGAATGCTCTATACTGCAAAGGGTTCCCTTCAAATATAGGAATGTCTCTAGGCGGCAGAGATCTTGCATTTTGCTGTTGCACCAAGGCAGCTGTTATTTCGTTTTGTCTGTGCATGATGGTAAGCATGTCCTCAGATGCAATTTGATTTATGTGAGGTTGAGTGAATTGATGAGTGATTTGGGGTTGACTGGTTTCCTTGTCTAATTGAAAAGTTGTCATTTGACCTTTAAGTTGGTGTGGATTTCTTATGCTTTCCTGGTGGTCATGCATATTGTAGTGATGTTCAGAAGCCGTTTTAAAACTTGAGCCACGTTCCTTTGATCGCACATCCAGTGGTTTATTTGGATTTATTGAACACTGTTGTTGCATTGATTTCCACAATCCAGGCTGATATTCATTTGCCAAAGGATTTAATACAATCACAGACCCGTTTTTCCCCTTTTTATTTTCCAGGTAAGAGCCCATTGCATTTTTAGATCCTGAGCCAGCACTTCCCACACCAGAGGATTGCAATACTGCCAGCTTAGCATTTGTTGCAGCTATTTCCACTTCTAAGTCAAGCTGTTCTCGTTTCCTCCTCAATTGTTGCTCCTGCTCCTCCAATGCGTGCCTTTCCTTCAGAGCTGAAGCACGGGCAATAAGAGCGGCTTTATCTGCTTCAGCTTTTATGCGTGCTAAAGCTGTGCTTGATCCTCCACTGGCTCTACTTCCTTTACTTGAGCGTTTGCTTCCCACATTAGAAATGCTGTCATCTGGGCTAATGTCATCCACCACCAGCCCAGTTGCACGTACATTGTTTGTGACATCACCATTTTGATTTATACCAACCTCATTTTTATTTGCATTACCCTCATTGTTTGTAACACCAACATTTTCTTGTATGGCTTCCAAGTTTGAAACCCACATTTCTGCACCATGAAAACACTCATTTAAAGACAGAAATTTTGCTTTAAACCATATTTCATGTTTTTCTTGTTCATCACCTGGCAATAAACCCAACAGCTGTTCGTGGATACATTTTGCATCATCGCACACCACCCTTAGTTCATTCAAAGCATCACAAACCATTATTTTATCACCCTTTATGATGAAATCTTTCATTGAGTTTCGTATATAGGCGGCTTTGTTCAGCTTAGCCTTTCGTTCCGCTTGCCTCCACCTCAAGCCAAGACCCAGCAGCAACAGCAGCTCCTTTCAGTCGTCCTCCCACGATCACCTCCTCCAGTCTTTCCAGGCACAGCCAAGGCCCACAGGAACCACAAGGCAGACTGTTGCTTTTCCAACGAGTCCAATGGGAATGGGTTTTTGACTAATAAAGTGGCCCTTTGTCACTTTCTGTGCACACTGATGGTTTCAATGGCTTGTACGCGTGCCAGTGTAAGTGCATGCAGGTGTAAATGCACAACACATCCAATGTCCAAGCATTACTGATTTGTGTTGCAGGTTTATTAAGATACATACAGCCGACTCAAAATGCTCACTTTCACCACAACCCACGATTCTAACCTGCGGCGTTACATGCCATGGCACGGTCAAAAACCGTATGAGTTCCCCAGTGTGCGACACCACGCTGATTAACCCACCTACCTATATAGACTCAAACAATGGCCTAAATGGATACTGCCACCTACTGGTACAAATGCGTACAACACTCATAAACACAAAAAATGACAAATTTGGCTCCTACAATATCGTTTGAACCAATTAATCTTAAAGATTGTGTTGGATGTGCCAAAGTCCAACACATTTAAACCTCCTTCAGAGTATGAATTGCATAATACATTCTTTTTTAAATAATGTGGTTTATTTTTCCATATAAAGTCGAACAGTTTCCTGTCAATCTGTCGAATAAATTCTTGAGGAACATCCATAACCATTGCTGGATAAACTAGTCGTGAAAGACCTTCACTTTTAGACAGTAAAACACGTCCCACAACAGATAAATCCCTTGACAACCAAAAATCAAATTTCTTTTTCACTTTTTCTACCAGAGGATCAAAGTTCATATTAGCCCGTTCCTTTTGATTTTTACATATTTTGATACCCAGATATGAAACCACATCTTTAATAGGAATCCCACAGATTTCCAGTAAGTCATTAGGCTTCTCTTTTAAAGCAAACAATGCACACTTTCCAATATTTACTGTTAACCCTGATATGTCTGAAAACTTGTTCAGGCATTCAATGGCATTTTTAACCTCGTCTCCATTTTTTAGAAAAATTGTGGTTTCATCTTCTAGTTGGCAACACTTGATTTCTTTCCTGTCTAATTTAATACCGCTAATGTTGCTTTGATTAATGTGCACTAACATGGTTTGCATAACTAACAGAAATAAAAAAGGGTGCAGCAGGATCTCCTTGCTTAATTCCTCTACATATATTAAAGCTCCGTGTTGTGCCTGTAGAGAGTCTAACCAAGCTTTTACAATCTTTATATTACAGTTGAATGGAAGATTTAAAGTTGTTACCAAATCCAAACAGGTCTAAGGTTTTGAAGAGAAAGCTATGACCTACTGTATCAAAGGCCTTATAATAATCCACAAACAGGATGTAGCTGTCGTCTTCAAGCAAATCATTATAATAAATCAGATCTAAGATTAAGCGAACATTATTACTAATGTGTCGTCATTTCATAAAACCTGACTGACACTCATCAATAATTGTGTTGAGGCAAGGTTTCAGTCTCTGAGCAAGGATCAGCGTTTAAGTAGTAGTAGTAGTTTAACATCATTATTGATTAAAGTTATAGGTCTCCAATTTTCAACCAGTAACAAATCTTTATCTGGTTTTGGTAATTAAGTAATAAGTCCTTGAGACAAAGTAGGCGGTAGTTTAGCACCCTCAAGAGCTTCTTCAAATACACATTTCTACCGTCCCTGCTCACTATTATCCTGCTTAGAACTCTGCTCACTACTAAAGCATTCAATATAAAGTGACACAAAATAGTGATTAAAAACATTTTATTGATTTAAAATGAGCCTACTCTCGTCTGTCACCGCTCTCACTGCGTAGTGGCTCTGAAAGTAAACGCGTACGTTGCGTAGCAACTGCCTCTCACTGTGCGCAGGCCGGCAGGTAGGAAAACTTATTTCTTTACAGATAGATCAGAGAAATCATGTCAAATGTCGAGAAGTGACGGGATATCCCAGACCTGAGAGAGACGTAGCTGGAGACAGAGTTTGGTTTACTGCTGTTATTTCTACTGATTTATAAAAGTCCCGCAGCAGCTGATTTCTGTGTTCAGCGTCATACATTAAAACATCTGTCTCCAGTTTTGTCTCCACTAAGCAGTCTTTTATCTACAACCTGTTCTAACACTAACACGTCGGCCTGTCATCACTTGTTCTGCGTGTTATCTGAGTGAAATAATGAGTTTCATGGTTTGTAGGTTTCCCTTCACTGACAGCTCTGAAATGTGTCTCATTGAACAGGGAAAAAAGACACAGCGAGGCTGATAAAGTTCAGGTCAGAAAATGACCACCTGTTCACCAGAAAGAGACGCCCAGCCAAGAATGAACTCATTAATTCTCATGTGTGTTAATAAAAGTGTTTCATATTTATTTGCTAGTGCTGGAGACTTTTTTTAAAATAATGTAAATATAAGTATAAAATGTAAATATATCGAGGGCGGGGGGTGGTGGGGGTGTGAATATAACAGTAACTGCAGCAGATCCAGCTGTGTCGCGTCATCAGACACAGACGTCGCTTCACGTGACGCTTCAGAGGAAAGGACATCTCAATTCTCATAAAACATATTTCCTCAATTCTTCTCTCCTTGCGTGGTTTCCTTGTGTCCTCTCATGCATCCCCAGTGGGAGGGACTAAGACGCAAGGAAGAGATGCAAGTGAGGGAAACGAGGATGCAATTTTGAGAAATGGGATGTACCCCAGCTCTGCACGCGAAAAGTTTGCTGGCCGAGTAAGCTTACTGCTAGCTTTTCTGGTTCAATAAAAGTTTTTTAGTTTTAGCTTCCCCCGTTCTCTACTTAATCAATGTTCAGTTTCCATCAAGGTTTGTTAATTTCCTTTCCTTTAGGTGTGAAAAGTTGACTGAGTTGTCTCATGCCATCCGTCTACTATCACTCACTGCTTCTTCACAAAAGCTCTCAGCGTTTGGACTTTAGACATTTTTACTGATTCACAGCAACAGTCTGGTCTGTATTGAAGCTACTCTGACTCGCCCTCCTCGCTCCTCGATGCTTGCTCCTCAGAGCCGCAATTTGCTCTTTGGGACGGCCGGGAATATGGTGGACCAGAAGTACTTCCGATTCGAGCGAGGATCGAGGAGCGAGGAAACGACAATTTTGAGAAATGAGATGCACCCTCAAAATTGCATTCATGTCCCCCCATTTGCGTCAATGCAAGGAGAGAAGAAACGAGGAAATATGTTTTAGGAGAATTGAGGCGTCCTTTCCTCTGAAGCCTCACGTGAAGCGACGTCTGTTTCTGATGACGCGACAAAGCTGAATCTGCTGCATTTACTGTTATATTCACACCCCCACCACCCCCCGCCCTCGATATATTTACATTTTATACTTATATTTACATTATTTAAAAAAGTCGCTTTTATTAACGCACTTGAGACTTAATGAATTCATTCTTGGCTGGATGCCTCTTCCAGGTAAACAGGTGGTCAGTTACTGACCTGAACTTTATCAGTCTCACTGTGTCTTCTTTCCCTGTTCAATGAGACACATTTCAGAGCTGTCAGTGATGGCAAACCAACAAGCCAGATAACATGCAGATCACTATCCATATTTGACATAATTACTCTGAATAACTGTAAAGGAATACGTGTTCCTGCCTGCCGGCCTGCGCACCGTGACAGGCGGTTGTTAGGCAACGTAGATGTTTACTTTCAAAGCCGCTGCACAGTGAGAGTGGTGACAGACGAAAGTAGGCTCATTTTACATCAATAAAATATGTTTTAATCACTCTTTTGTGTTACTTTATTGAATGCTTGGGTAGTAAGCAGAGTTCTAAGCGGGATAATGTATAGTGAGCAGGTTCCTATGGTCCCTGCTCACTATACATTACCCCTTACTTGATTGAAACATGACGGATCCTCATTTTCATGTATGATTGCTCTTGGAGAACGTAACGTTCAGTTAGGCTCATCTGAATTACAGCCATTCATTGCAGGATACTTACACTAGCCCACTTTCTCCTCCACCTCGTTCAAACATGACAGCTGTGGGGGCGGAGTCTTCATACCGTTCAGTTGACAGACTTCCGGGTAGGAAGCACTCATGTATCCTCGCTCATGGCTCCTCCGAGAGTCCTCCTCACTCCTCAGTCCTCGCTCCTTAGAGCCGCAATATGCGCTTTGGGACGGACGGCAAGATGGCGGACCAGAAGTACTTTCGGTTCGAGCGAGGGTCGAGGAGCGAGGAAACGACAATTTTGAGAAATGAGATGCACCCTTGGTTCGCCTCTGATTCCTGACAACTCAGCTTCCCAACTCTCATTCCCCGGTCGATCCACTTCCTCTGCTACACCTACCTGCTGCCATCTGCCTCACCTTCAGCCGCTCCATCCAAGCCTACCTCTCAGCTTCCATCAGTATACCCTTCCTCTCGTTGGTCTTGTTTATTGTTAGTTTGTTGGTAGCCTTAGTTTGTTCCTAGCTATTTGATAGTGTCCTAGTCCCTTAGTTGTGTTCTGCATTTAGTATTCATTTGCTAGTCTTGTTCCTCCTGAGTTATATGTTCCTGTCCAGTATTATCGCCGTTGAGCTTGTGTTTGGAATTGTGTAAATGTTTGCTAAAAATAGTTTGGTAGTTGGTTTCACTTCACTTTAAATAGTATATAGCACTCTGGGGTTTTTGTATTCACTTATTTGTTAATAAATTTGTGTGTAAACTTTAGTTGTGTACTGAGTCCTTCATCTGTGCCTAAACCTCTGAACCATGACATTTATAGTGAAAATAGTAACAGCACTTACTGTAGTTATTGACATTTGCAGTTGAGATAACTAAGTAAAAGGAAACTGTGCATGTGCAATGTCGTACTTTCAAAACAAAGACATCCACTCTTTTAAGATGACATTATTATATATTTTATTTACCTTCTCCCTTGAAATATATAACTGTAGGATCGCAAGCTATTATACTTTTTAAAAAGTGAAAAAAACGCAATTCTATAAACTGCAGCATTATGCTTACAATAATATACACAGCACTCATATGATAAGTCAACTCATAACAGGACTACAAAGTACAACCATAAATTAGGCAAGTCAGACAGATATATAACATCACTAAACATGCCAATTTCTTGCATAACAGGCATGTCTAACATCAGTACCAAGCCAGCACTTCTCTTGTGCTTCTCTTCTCTATATAGTTGAATAAGCCATGAGCCAAACACTCCTTTCTTCTCCAGGTCTTCCCTCTCTTCTCATTTCTCTGTACATCCTTGATTCCTTTCCTCCCTCCTCCTCTTACATCTTTGTCCCTCCCACCTGAGACTTGAGCAGAAGAGGCAAGGAAGAGACGCAAGGAGAGAGGAGTTGAGGCAACAGGCGTTAACAAAATGAGACATCCTTTGGAGCCATGATTTTAAAACAATGTCATTTAAATCCTGCCATTGTTTGCATATTCCAGCTGTGTGTGATGTCTCTCTTCAACGTCACAGGTGCCGAAAAGACTTGCTCGCCTGCAAGCCTTCTCCATCCTCTCCTTAAGATGCATGTTTGAAACTTTACATCTTTAAAGATGGCACACTGAGATTTCTGGGTCACAGACAGGTGGACCGAGGAGAGAGGAGATGAGGAAGCAAAAAATACTGAAATTGCTTGGTTTTTGGTTTTGTGTGGGCAGTCTTGTACAGTCTACGTGGATCTCTTGTTGGTTGATGGCAAAATTGCAAATTATTTTACAGTTCTGGAATGACTGGGTATTGGCCGGACAACACAAGAACGTTGCATGAAATAAACCCTACTGTTAATTAAAGTAAAAGACAAAATACAAACAGCCATCATGCAAATCTTTCAGCATTGATGCACATAGTAAATTGACCAAAAGGAAGATAATGCTTCCTTGCATTACAGCTAAATGAGATTATGCAATTCTTTTCTTAATATTGACAAAATACGTGCTGGTATTGCAAAAGACTAGCTATACATGAACAGTAGGTGGCAGTATGGTCACATATATGACATTTGAAAGTAATGTATTGCTTACAGTATCACTGTCTGTGTGGACTAAAGAATTACTGATTACACTACTTTTGACAAACTGTCACCAAACTAACTGCAGAAATACAGCTAGCGTTATGTATTACAGATTTATTATGGTTTGTAATTCTAATGCAATCGCGAACATATCCTCAGCATAACCTGGTCTTTATGGCAACATTAGCTGACCTTATGATTGCTTTTGACAGGGACTTCCTCTCGTCTGGGATTCAGGAATCAGAGTGTGTATGTGAGTATTTGTGTCTGATGAGTATACAGTGACAGAAAGAGTTCACACCTTGGTGAAGTTTCCAGTACTTTTGATGTTACCTTTACTGGGTATGTAAAAAGTCAGTATCAATGAGAAGTGAGATTTGATTGCTCTTCAGTTGTAGAATGTAGGGATTCTGATTACTATTTGTTTCTTTTTGGGCCCTGTTGATCCCACCAGATCTCTGTTGTAAATCTCTCTGCTGTTATAAAATCTGGTCTTTTCCTGGGAGTGGATGACTCCTCCACTCTGTTTAATGTAGGTGTGATTGCTTTGTGGTGAAGGGGTTGAAAGGATATCCTTGGGTCCAAAAAACAGACTAAATGTACACACCATGACCTCCTCAATGGTATGTCAACAATGCTGTGTCCACGAAATCAGTCCATGTGACACATGAGAAAGTAAAATTGATCTCAAATGTAGCCTACGGCTCCAATTGCAGGTGTTGTCACAAGTCTATACTTCCGGAATTAATATTAATATATTCATTCAATATCAATATTGCAACATGAAATAGCAAATTAGTGAAGAATGCTAGAGAAGATTTTCTTGATATGATAATGAGACTCCAGCAGCTCTTTGCAATTGCCTTGCTCTTTGCATTCTCACTCATAGGTCCTCCAACAAGCCTTTTCCTTCATTGCTCCTCTCTCCTTAAGATGCATTTTACAAATTCAGACATTCCTCAAAGTAGCACATTGAGATCAGTTTTAAGGTCACAGGAAGGAGGACAGGGGAGAGAGGAGACGAGGAGGCACAAAATAGAGAAATGAGAAGAAAAACACAATTCTGTGTGAGAGACATAATAAAAAGGAGTGCAGTGTAGCCTATGTAACCATCACGTGACAGTTAGGAGGAAATTGTTTAAAGAACTGATTTCCAACTCCAAATCTTGCCAAACCGATTGAACTCATATATTTCAGCTCACCATCGTTGTCACAGTCCTCTTTACAGTGTTCTTCTGGCACTTGACCTATGGCTACATGACATTCAGGGAGAATGCAGGGCAAGTTGTATCATCAGCCTGTTTTCGAGGGCATGTACAGTGCAGCTGAAGCATCAGCATGTATAAGGGTTGATATCACATTGAATGAGGTTACATTCAGGCTTCAAAGGAAACAGCACACCAATACACTGACACCGTTACTTAACAAACCATCTGGTGCGTCGGGTAAACTTCAAACCACTGCTAAAGATTAATTGTTCTTTAATGAATAGACTAACTAATATTTTTACTCACTACTGTTGCAAGAAAAAAAAACTTCACTTCTGTGTTTTCACTGGGAGAGGCTTAAATGAAACGAAGGTCCCTCTTCCATGTCGCTGCTGTTAAGCTCCAAGGAGTGTTTGCATCAGAAGTGTTTGTTTGATGGTCAAACAGCTTCTTAAGCACCTTCCCCCTCCACCTTTCTAGTGTCCGAATGGGGGGGGGGGTGTTGTGAATCTGATAATCTGTCATTCACATTCACTTCTCACAGTGAGTGGATGGTTTGAACTCTCTCAAGCTCTCTTTTCTAAATTATTTGCACAAATATTTCTATGACTTGTTCACAAACGAGTGTAAGACTATGAATGTCTTCAAGGAGAAAACCCTGTTACATTAAAACTCATTATAAAGCTTGGTATAGTTGAGGGGAGTTGTAGATTCAGATGGTAATTCTCTGCAGGGTTACTAGTATGAGCAATCCCCTTCACATTGTCGTATGATATATCGTTATCGTGAAAATATCACAGTAAGTAAATACATAAAGATAAATAAAACTTTCAAAATTGTCTGAAAAAACTTTTAACAGTTAACAGTTTATTTTTTCCCTAAATACATACACACAAACACATGCATGCATGGAAAACACACTTGCGCTCCAATTTGAATAAAAGCTTTTTGTTCAAAACAGTCTGTGTCTTCAAGTCTCCAGAGGTGAACACACAGGCATATTCCTGCCACTGTCTGCCTAGGAGGTGTATTTTATTCTTTGTGTCTCTGCATGTTCTTCACCTGGAGGAATTGTACTTTGCACAGCTGTCTCTGCACTGGGACAAATATCGGCTTGATTCTGTGCCAGGATCAGTTCATCAACAGTGATTTAACACTTCTATCTCAATCCTCATACTCAGGGACCAGCACAGCACAAGTCACAGGAACACAATGAACTTTCACTTTCATTAACATCTTATCAGTAGTTTAGTTTTCACATGCCCAGAAGAAAATTCTACTTTAATCTAATCTAATTATCTTTAAAACCTTTCCAAAAATCTAACTTCAGCCTCGGTGAATCCACATTATATAATATCCAATATTTCCCCCAGAACTTTAGATAGACTAGACATCATTCAAGAGTTAAAAACTGGTTCACAAAAGTTGTTGCTGATGAGTCAGGTTCCAACACATTCAAGATGTCTATATAATTATAGCATAGTTTTGATAATCCTCATGTAAACACAGAAAATGGTTGCCTGCCAATGTGTCTGACAGTCACCGGAGAACTATTCCGCTTCTCTTGCCACAGCATGAATTACAAGCAGTAGGCATGCTTAGAGCTTGTTGTGGGTTAACAACAGTGATAAGGGGTATATGATAGGAAATCATGTCTGTCATTTCTTTCTAACACAGGGGTATGTTGGCCAACTGGAGTCTCGTAACCAGGGGCGTCACTAGGTTTTAAGAACAAGGGGGGCTTAGCCCCCAAGAGATGCACAGGATGTGAGTGAATGTAGTGCACAAGTACAAAACTTCACAAACAGCCAACAAAGACTGAGAAATTATTTATTATTATTATTTCAGTCTGTGTTTAATACAGTACAACAACAAACAGAGGTTTGCACGGTAACAGTGTGTTTACATTACTGACAAAAAAATGGCTACACTTGCGAGTTACTTGGTGGACGGAAGCATCAAAGAATGCTGTCTGTTTTTAAGGGTGGCAAATCGGTCTATCACTCTGTTGTGACTCAGATGCTGAAGCTCGTCTTTTTCAATTGACTTGACTGCAAGACTGTGAAGTCTTTTCTGACCCATTGTTTGACGCAGCCAGGAATGCAGCCGACACAGTGCTAAAGGACCTTTCACACGAGCAGCTGCTTACAGGCACTGTTAGGGCAACTTGGATAGTTGCCCTTCAGAGAGGGAAACATGTCTGAGTCAAGGAGGTTGTGCACAGACAATATATTTTCTGGTGGACATCCAGCCTCTGTCTTCCGGGCAAGAAAGGTCAGGTCAATGCTGTAGTGCTTTGCAAGTTCATTAAAGTGTGATTCACACAAGAAGTTCTCACATTTAGGACTGCATGCCTGGATGCCTTTTAGTAGCCCTGCATCTACACTGCAAAATCTTTGCTCAAGCTCGCCAACCATCCTATCCACCCCAACGATAGTGGTAAAAAAGATTGCATACTTAACTCTATAAACAACCAGGACCTTCACAATGCATTTCAGACTAACTAGCTAGCAGCAGCTAAGTAGCAGCATTCTTTCAGAGCTGGGATGTAACTTTTGACCGCAAAACAGCAAAGGTAAGACGTGCGCAGATTATCTGTAGTGTGTGCGCAAGCCAGGTTTTTGTTTGTCAAACACGGAGCATTTGGTTTATTAGCTACATGGGACATTCTGCTGTCAGCTGGTGGCTTGAGCTAACTAACTTTCACCCATCCGTTCACGCTCTGCTCCTGCCGCTGTGCACTTCAGAGGTACACACACAGGCTGCAGTTACCGACTGCGAGCAAGGTCACAGAGAAAACGTGGACTGGGTTTTCGGTGATGGGGGCATTCTCTATATGAAAAAGTGGAATGGATTGGATAACAACGCACTGAAGGGGCTTTCTTTACCTTACGCTATGAAATTAGATATATACATATTTAAGTGAATAATGACAGGTTATATGATTATTGATTTAAACTCATATTCTAACCACTCTGTATTGAATATGTGGGCATTTGGTTAAAATTATTATTATTATTACTATTTTTAATAAAACAACATAAAATTATTTAGGGGGGCTTAAGAATATTTTAGGGGGGATGAAGCCCCCCTAAAATAAGCCTAACAACGCCACTGCTTGTAACTAAACCATTGTTTTCATTAACCCATTATTACTATTACCCTCAGTCCAACATGTAGTTCCAAAGGTGAAATACTACTGTAATAGGCTTTCTGTGACTTGCATACACTCAGAATCTATATATAATCTAGATAGATAGATAGATAGATAGATAGATAGATGTAATATATGTACTTATTAGTTTATGTACATAATACAACACTATAAATCTTAGAATAAAAAAAGATAAGATAAAGATAAGAACTTATTAAATTAAATTGTTACATGTAGCAAACAATAAAAAATAGACATAGGAAGACCAAAACACCAAAACAGTAAAAATATGTAATATTGCACAATATGTAAAGGATATGAGCATATATTGGCATAAACAAAGATTTGTATGGGAAACAACATCAACACAGTCTTATGTTAAGTAATGCTGGAGTTGAATAATATTACAGCTGATGGATGCAATCTTACACACTGGATGCAGCAGTCTGGAGCTGCTTAGGGCCCCTACCTTCTCATGCAGGGGGTGAGATGGGTTGTCCATGATTTATGTCAGTTTCGCTAACATCCTTCTGTCACCCACCTCCTCTATGACATTCAGAGGGCAGTCCAAGACCAAGCCAGCTCTCCTGACCAGTTTGTTTATTCATTTCTGTCCCTCTAAGAGGTTCCACAGTCCCAGCAGACCACTGCGTAAAAGATTGTAGATGCAACCACAGAGTCATAGAAAGTTTTTAGTAATGTCCTACATACTCCAAAGGACCTCAGTCTTCTCGCCAGATGGAGACGACTTTGGCCGTTCCTATACAGAGCATCAGTGTTAGTGGACCAGTCCAGTTTATTGATGAGGTGGACACCCAGGTATTTGTACTCCTCCACGATCACAATATCAAAACCCTGGATGCACACCGGCGTAGTCTGTGGTGCTTTCCTGTGAAAGTCTATCATCATCTCCTTAGTCTTGCTGGTGTTGATGTGTCGGTGGTTTAGTCCACACCAGTCAAAAAAAGTGATGACCTCCCTGTATTCCAAATCGTTCCCCTGCGTTACACATCCAACGATGGCTGTATCATTGGAGAACTTCTGAAGGTGGCAGCTGTCTGTGTTGTGTATGAAGTCTGTGTGTAGAGGGTGAAGAGGAAAAGAGAGTGCACAGTACCCTGCGGAGCCCCAGTGCTGCAAACTGTCATATCCGACACACAGTCTGTTGGTGAGGTAGTAGATGGTCAATGCGGCCAGGTGACAGTCTACTCCAGCTCCTTCCAGCTTCCCCCTCAGCAATGATGGCTGGATCACGTTGAAAACACTGGAGAAGTCAAAAAACATGATCCTCACTGTGCTACCAGTGCTCTCCAGGTGAGAAAGAGAGTGATGGAGCAGGTAGATGATAGCGTTTTCCACACCAATGCCTGGTCAATATGACTAATTGTAATAGCAGTTGCAATGGATGTCAAACAGGACCGGACAGACATAGCCATAATCCACAATCCAGGTTCAACCACTACCCATGGGAACCTATAAGACGAGAAAGCACAAAGGAAAAAGCTAAATTAGCAACATGCCTTAGGAAGACATGAATGCATATAGATGGGAGGGAGAGAAGAATAGAGGAGCTCTGCGTATCACTGGAAGTTCCCTGTGTGTACTATGAGCTCTTTAAGATAGGATGGTGCCTGATGATTAGGGCTTTGTAGGTAAGGAGAAAAAATTCAAATTCTATCCTGGATTTTACAGTGAGCCGGTCCAGAGCAGCTAATACGAGGAAGTGCTCTAAAACGAGAGGAGAGTTGTGTACTGTTTTTACCCCAAAACAAATCAAATTCCCTTTATTATCTGTTTTTTCCACAATTATCTGTTTTTTCCCCAAAGTCCCCCCCCCCCCTTATCCATTCTGACTCCCAATCAGACTTTAAACATCTCTGTTCCAGGCAACACTGCTGTTGGAAACCACTCATCCCTCTGTTACAATATAACAAAGTCAGATTAACAGGTGCACATAAAAAATTCAAATCAACAAAGAAATGACAATAAAAATAATAAAAACATCACCAAACCAAATGATCAAACCATAGTGAAGTTAGACATTCAGAATAGATAACTCTCAATCATCTACTCGTCTATTTTCACTTCTTCATCATCCTCATCTGGGTCATTTCTATTTAGTAAAGGCATCTGAACCTGTTCTCCCTGCATTACCCTCATGGGCTTCTGAGTTATGTTTACCCAACCAATCAACTTCTGTTGTGTTCTGACCCCTTTCTGCGGTACCTGTAAAGTCCCTGTAACCACCGGAACTAGTGTCATTGTTTTAGTTGTCACTAAGTCTACTATTTCCCTCAAAGATTTAGTTGTAACCAATTCCATCCCTTCAACCTTAGTCGTAGAATTACTACGTGTAATCGCCTTTATTGTCGATACATTTGTTACCACCAAAGTCGAAACTAAAGTAGTAGCTGGAGTTGATACACTAATGCTAGTAGTTCTTGGAGCTAGAGTGGAAGCTGTCGTCTGTCCACTATACACCCGAGGAATTATCATTTCATTGATTGGATCTTTAACCCCTTTGACATCCATAGTTGCTTGACTAGAACCCAATCCTTGTACCATAAGCATCACTTTACGAGTTCTATACCTTCTACCCAATAATTTTGAAATGGTATGAATCTGAAATATGAATCAAAATAAGTACATGTAAATTCCCCTTGGTCTTCGCAGGTAACAATATGCAAAAGAACTGAGCAATCATCTGCCACTTTAACAAACCTCCCTTCGTTGTATAGAATATATTTTCTCTGTTTGTAAGGCACACCCTTAACTGTAGGCCCCTCAGGCTTTAGGGCATTCAATATTTCGCAACCCTTGGGTGTCAACGACAGTCGTTGACACCCAAGGGTTGCACCCTACCCCGCCTTATTGGGGGATCGTTGCACCCTACCCCGCCTTAATGAGGGATCGTTTGCCTCACAATAGAGTGATACCATCCTTGGTTTTGCGGGGTGGCCTCACTCAGAGGATAAATACTTGAACCTAACACCATTTCATTGGACTAGAGCTGTCCTATCTAGTCTGGTGCGCATGAACTGATGAAGCCTGCTTGGATGAGAGACGAAACTTCTTCTAAGACAAACTGACGAGGTCCAGTTGCGAACAATTGAATGCCCTAAAGCTTACAATGACCTGGATGAGTGAGAATATTCACAGGCCTGTAGGCCCAGTAATTATCATGTGGGGGAGGGGGATTAGTTTCTCCATTGCTCCAATTAGTACTTTTACATAGAAGTTGAACCGAACGACCTAGCCTAGGCTAGCCTTAGACTTCAGAAAACTTTAAGCTTTAGAGGTTTTTACAGGTGTTACTGTTGTCTTTTCACTGTTGATGCCCACTACAAATGCAGTTTCCATCCTAATCCTGGAAACGTTTTGGTCTCACTCTTTGTCCTGTCTGGGTCTCTGGATGTTCTTGGAGGGCCAACACTGCCCTCTGGAGTCTTTGATGTGTCACCCACTGAGGAAATAGGATCTGATGTTTCTGGGACATATTGAAAATCGATGTCAACAGACTTTCTTTCTTGTTTGTTGACTGGAAGGTCATATTTGGCATCATTAAAAGTGTCCACAACATCATCAGGAATGTCCATGTCATGGTCTCCTCTTCTGAATCTTGATCCTGAAGATCCTCTTGCACTTCAGCTTCTTCTGCACTTTCTTCTGGCTCTCTTTTGCCTTCAGCATCTTGTCTCTGTGTCCTTGACGACACTTGTCAAACCACTTTCTTCAAAAACCCTCCATGAGCATCTTGTCTCCAGGTTGCACCGTGTCTCTCTTTTGTTCCTCAAGCCTCTCTTGCACCTCCTCCTGTTTTTGCCTGTCAGAAACATACGTGGATATACTTCTATGTAGAGTGGTCAAATATCTGATGCATGCTCTCATTTTGTCTTCCAAAAGAGACAGACTCGGACCCTTTCTGCTTGTACGCAAACAAGGCGTAGGCATCCATCTGCACGTGACTAACTTATGTGGCGTCGTAGGAAAATCACTGAGTTCACTCAAACGAGACACCATCAATGCCAATGGCAGTGCCGCTACCCAATTTAGACCTGTTCATTACAACTCGGAGCTCTGTCATGTACAGAAGTTCGCGGACAACACAGCCATAGTGGGCTGTATCAGGAGTGGACAAGAGGATGAGTACAGGAAACTGATCCAGGACTTCATCACATGGTGTGACTCCAACCACCTGCTCCTCAACACCACCAAGACCAGGGAGATGGTAGTGGACTTTAGGAGACCCAGGCTGTGTCCAGAACCGGTCATCATTAAAGGGGACTGTGTGGAGGTGGTTCACACCTACAAATACCTGGGAGTGCAGCTGGACGAGAAACTGGATTGGACTGCCAACACTGACACCCTGTGCAGTAAAGGACAGAGATGCAGGCTCTATCGTTGGCACAGAGCTGGACAGTCTGACATCTGTGGCAGAGCAACGGACACTGAACAAGCTCCTGTCCATAATAGACAATCCTGATCACCCACTGCACAGCAACATCTCCAGGCAGAGGAGCAGCTTCAGTGACAGACTGCTGTCATTGTCCTGCTCTACGGACACTGAACAAGCTCCTGTCCATAATAGACAATCCTGATCACCCACTGCACAGCAACATCTCCAGACAGAGGAGCAGCTTCAGTGACAGACTGCTGTCATTGTCCTGCTCTACGGACAGACTGAAAAGATCATTCCTCCCCCACGCCGTACAGCTCTTCAACACCTCTCGGGAGGGCGACAAGAACAATAATCAACACAACAACTCTGATCTCACTACACTCTCACACCACACACCTTGGACACACACACTTTATCACACACACATCCATATGCTGGACCAAAGTGTGGACAAACTGACTGTTGCACACAGTTATTTTGCACAACTGCACTACTGTGCCAATATTTAACTGCTTGAATGTTTATCCTGTATTACAGATGTTTATCCTGTATAGCCAAATGTTCAGATGTTTATCCTGTATAGCCAGATGTTAAGATGTTTATCCTGGATAGCTTAGTTCTATATTTTTATTTCACAATTTTTTTCTTATATTGTTATTTTGTATTGTATTTTTGCCACTTACTTGAAAGTTGTTCTTTACTTGAAAGTTGATATCTAATTGAAAATTGTTCTTTACTTGAAAGTAGTTCTTGTTCTTATTTTGCATTCCCTTGTGTGTCCACCTTTTGAGCTGCTGGAACTACAAATTTGTCTTTGGAGATGAATAAGGTATCTATCTATCTATCTATCTATCTATCTATCTATCTATCTATCTATCTATCTATCTATCTATCTGTGTGTTGACAGATTTTAACAATGCGATTTTTCAGAACACAGCTCCTAAACGTTGTTTAATCCCCTTTTTTTTAATTTTACCGTTTTATCCACAAACTCCTTCCCATTGTCAGAGGGTATCCGACAATGGGACCGGGGGATCAGGGCTCCCAGGAAAACTGAGGTTGTGGTGCTTGCAGTTTGGTTTGTATTCTAGGTTAATGTGGCCAATGTCAGTATATGAAGTCCCATTATCTGTAGCAGAGAGAATGGAAAGGCTAGTTAGCTCTTATATTAGAGAATGGTTGGGTGCTCCGAGGTGCTTAAGCAATGTAGCTTTGTATGGGAAAGGAATGCTTCAGCTGCCAGTATCCAGTCTAACAGAGGAGTGTAAATGCACTAAGGTTAGGACAGAACTTTTATTATCTGGGAGTAAGGACATGTTAGTTAGCAATGTGGTTCCGAATCCTTCTGGGGGGAGGAAATGGAACCCAAGGGCAGCAGTGCAGGAGGCAGAGGCAGCTCTTAGGCATGTAGAAATAGTAGGAAATGTTCAATTTGGCCGGGGAGGCTTGGGGCTTGGCCCAGGCAAACCAGTGTGGAATAAAGCAGGTCTAAAGGAGAAAAGAAAGCTTGTAGTGGAACAGGTGCGTAGGCAGGAGGAGTTGTTAAGGGGGTCAAAAGCGGTTGGTCAAGCCAAACAGGGACAATGGTTGAATTGGGAAGGTGTTGAGAAGAGGAAACTTAGTTGGAGGGACATGTGGAATATGGAGGAAGGCCATATTAAATTTCTGATAGGGGCGACATATGATGTGTTGCCAACCCCGCAGAACCTAAGTCTCTGGGTACAGGGCGATCAAATGTGCCCACTCTGCTCAGGTACAGCAAGTTTAAAGCACATTTTGTCAGGTTGCAGAATTAGCTTATCACAAGGCCGGTATACATGGCGGCATAATCAGGTGAATTCTGGAAGTTCTAGAAAGGAGAGGTAAGGTGTGCAGTTTGCTCGAGAGGGGGAGAAAAATAGAGCTGCTAACTCAGGGAGAAGGCAGGTAGGTAGCTGCCTGGTAGGGGCTGATGATTAGCAAATGCAGACTTCGACTTTTCCCAGTCGAAATTCGACTTGGGAGGAAAGCTAGTTGTGCCCCAGGAAATAGTTTATAGAAATTTAATTTAATTTTTTTTTATTTTAAAAAACTCTATCAATTCCAAACTGGGAAATTATTCTCTGCATTTCACCCATCACTGATTTACTGAAACACACACATGCGCATGCAACATGCAGTGAGACACACAGGAGCAGTGGGCTGCCACATCAGGCACCTGGGGAGCATATTAGGGGGTTAAGTGCACATCAGCCGGCTAATGGAGGGGGTGGATACTCCACCACACCCAAGTTTCTCTGCCAGTCCGGTGGGGGGAATCGAACCGGCGACCCTTTGGTCACAAGCCGCTTCTCCAACCTCCAGAGAGATCCAGGAAGAGGAAGTTTAGATAAGGTGGGGGTGTGGCCAGCTAGAGTCTCTCTTTGGGACCATGCGGCCTGTTCAGGTGAGTTTGCGTTGTAAGATACAGAGTTGACTTGTTTTTTGATCTTTTTGGTTGTTTTCCTGTTTTGTTTGCTTCTTGAAGGAAATGTTAGGGTTTGTTTTCCTGTTTTGTTTGCTTCTTGAAGGAAATGTTAGGGTTTGTTGCTTCTTGAAGGAAATGTTAGAAGAGGCTGTTAAATCTAGTCTGTGGCTTAGGCCTCCACCTTCAGCACCCTCTAAATTTTCTACCCCCTACCCGAACAAGGGTCTGTATCCAATCCCTACTTTCATCTTTGACTCTACCTCTTTATTTTCTACCCCCTACCCGAACCAGGGTTTGTATTCCCACCCCGCTTTTATTGGTGCAGTTGGTGAGAGGCAGGGGTAGATGATGGTAGTGTGGCAATCGGCAGTTACATGTGGCATCTAGGCCTGTGGTAGCATTGTAGCAGCTAACAATAGCTAAAGCGGTGATAGTATGATAGTATCTTAGCAGTTAGTATTGGCAGCTAGCAGTTAATATTAACAGTATAGGTGAATCTAGCTTTATTGTCTTCTTCTGTTCCTCCTAGCAGGTAGCAGTTAGCACTTAACATTAGCTAAATGGTAGCATCAGAACTGTATTGTCTTCTTCTGTTCTTCTTAGCGGTTAGCATTAGCGTTAGCTAAATGGTAGCATTGGTACTGGCCACTACCTGGAGCATCTCTGAGTCAGTTGAACGTGGCAGTGCTGTTTGGATTGTGTAGGAGCAGTGTGAACTGGCACAAGGGGGGGGTGACTCTGGGACACCGGAGTTCACCGCCTAGCCTCCTGGAGGTGTAGTGGGACTAAGTATTGCAAGTCTGACCTGACCATTGCTCTATAGCAATGCGGCAATCACAGTTCTACTTCTGAATAGGCAGTAGAATAATAAGCAACAGGTTGAGGACTTGTTGGTCCCTGTTGGCTGACAAAGAACCACACATGCATACTTACCTCCAGTGGAAGTAGACACATATAACAAAAAGTTCTTAGAATAATCTGGTAACGCTAGAGCCGGGGCTTCTTTAATTGTTTCAAATGCCAAGAGACCATCCTGTGTCCAGGTGAGATTACCATGTAACCGGTCATTCCCTACTTCCTTGATCATAGCTCTGAAAGGCCCCATTAGACTGGCATAATCCTCCACCCATGCTGATGAATAGCCAGCAATGCTAAGAAACGTCATCATCTCTCTGACTGTTCTGGGCTTTGGAGACTTTCGAATGGCCTCTGAATGACTGTCAGTGATACTCCTATGACCCTGAGTTATTGTTGCCCCAGATAAACTACCTGTTCCTGATTATACTGTAGCTTCTTCTGGGAGACCTTATGTCCCTGTTGTGCCAAAATCTGCAGCAACTTAATTTAGTCCACATGGCATGTCTCTTTATCTGGTGAACAAATGATGATCGTATCCTAAATATCTGACCTATTCCTGCCAGGTCATCGCCCCACACTTTATTGAACACATGGGGACTATGTTTGTATTGCATGTGGAGTCTCTGATATTGATAGAACTGTCCCTGATATGTAAACAAAAAAAAACCCCTGAGATTCAACACTGAACACTGAAAAAGGCTCCACATAAATCTAACACTGTGAAGTGGGTTGCGTCTGGAGGAATTTGAGCTAGCAAAGTAAGTGGATCTGGCACCACTGCTGGAAAATTAGCCACAACTGCATTAACCACTCTTAGGTCATGTACCAAACGATAGGATTCATCTGGCTTCTTCAGTAGTGATACAGGCGTGTTGCTCTGAGGGTTCTCTGTTATTGTGACAGGGCTGGAGTTGATGGGGATTTTATATGCATGTTTAATATTGTGCTGTGTGTTTTTATTTAACTCATTGTGTTTTAATTTTGCAGTGTTTAGAAAATGCATGATTTTACCCTTGCATGCCATGTTTTCCTATTGCCCCTGAACACAGCACACTGCGCAAGCCCCGGGGCAGCAATCAGCAGATCAGCAACAGGTGCGGCATATTGGACAGGAAGAGAAGTAGAAGCAGCCAGCAGAAGAGGGGGAGAGTGGCCACACGCAGCCAGCTTGGAGGATAGCGAACCGGCAGAGCATACACCCCAGACGACAGCCACACTGGTGCCCGAACTGCAGCAGTCTGTGAGAACACTCCAGCCTGGGCGTATGGTCGCTGGCGTGGCTCGTGAGAAGCGGCTCCATTAGAGGACTCGGCGGTCAGAGGACGAGGGGTACTGCTGGGTTTAATGGACCTGTTAGGCGTCATCTATTTTATGTATATTATTGTGACTTTTGTTTTAATAAATTAGATAACTATCCCTTCACTTGTTTTTAACTCTGCTCACCCCTGATTTTTAAAGAACCTGTGAACCTTTTTAGAGTCCTAGAGCTCTGCTAATCTCTAGGTGGCGTTGTCATTTTAATTGCTTTCAATTACTTTAAAATCTCTTAATTGGGTTTAATTTATATTTATATTAGTTTTTAAATGGCAATTTGCCCAGATCGTCCCCGGCCAGGTGGCAAGTTTTTGGTGTTAAGTTTTAATTACTTTTACATTTCTTAATTGGGTTCAATTTATATTGGAGTTAAAGGGTATTCTGTCCGACTTCTCTCGGCCACGTGACATTATCTTCTAAATATTGGCTCGTAAAAGTCCTTTGATTTGTGGTTCAATCCCTCGTATCGCCTCTTCTTCACGCCACTGTTTATGCCATTTTTTCCGATATCTTTTCAACACCTTTAATAAGAGGATTACTCCTCCGCACCACTTCCACGGTGGTAATTGCCTTCACAGTTCCAGTGTTTGCCTTCGACATTATATAAACACAATCAAACAACTCTTACAAAACTATTCAAATCCATTCAAATCAGTTGACCTATATTTGAAAGCACTGTATTACCACAGCCAACCACAAGAGGCTGAATAGCTCTACTAACCTCAAAGGAATGTAATGGGTATTTGATGCAAAAGCAGAAACACCACACAGAGTTTAAGTATGATACTTACACAAAGAACATAGGATCAATCTGAAAGTTTGACTTTCAAGTTTTAATGTCCTCCTGTTTGTAACCAAGCAATAACTTATTTATTATTTGATGCTCTGCTGTTCACCTGAAAATCACTGAACAAATTGTGATATCTTTATTCCAAATCAACGTATACCAAATTAGACCATGCTCAAATAATAAAACTGACTACTTGTAATCATTAGTAGCATTTAAACCCCAATAATTCAAACAAAATGATAATGATAAAAATACTACCCCAGGTTGGATCACTTGATAAACTGAGGGATCAACAACTAATCAATGTCACCTAATTATGTGGCAGTTGGTCAGTCAGCTGCCAAGATTCTCTTTTACTAAATGTTTTGCCTCTCATCCGAGCAGGCTTCATCAGTTCATGCGCACCAGACTAAATAGGACAGCTCTAGTCCAATGAAATGGTGTTAGGTTCAAGTATTTATCCCCTGAGTGAGGCCACCCCCCAAAACCAAGAATGGTATCACTCTATTGTGAGGCAAACAACCCCCCCATTAAGGTGGGGTAGGGTGCAACCCTTGGGTGTCAACGACAGTCGTTTGCCTTGTTAGTGTCCCATTGTTGTCATTGGGAGGCTCCTTGAGCCATTTGTGAATGAAAAACAACCTAACGGAAGCAGAAGGCGAACGGCTCAGGTTGAAAGTGTCGGCAGCTCTCTCCAATGCTAAACTTCCCCCTTCTAACCTCACCTATGAGGAAAGAAAAGCTGTGACATCACTGAGCAAGGATGAAAACATCACAATCTTGCCAGCAGACAAAGCGAGATGCACAGTGATTCTAAACACTAACGATTGACAACAATGACAAGATTCTTTCACTACTCAATGACAGTAACACATATGAATGCCTGAAATGAGACCCAACCAACGGGTACAAGAGAACAATCATAGAATATCTGCAAAGTTTGCAGAAAGATGGAGCCATTGGCTGTTTGCAATATCACCGGTTATACCCACAAGAGTCCATCCCAGGCATCTATGGTCTCCCGAAAATACACAAAGAAGGAGCGCCTCTCAGACCTATTGTCAGCAGCATGAACTCTGTGACATACAACATTGCTAAGTTTGTGGCCAACATCTTAGCACCACTGGTTGGCAAAACGCCACACCACATCCAGAACTCAATGGATTTTGTAAATAAGGTCCGGGACTTAAAACTAGACCCATCAGAAACAATGGTTTCCTTCGATGTCTTTCATTGTTCACATGCATTCCAACTCAGGATGTTGTGGAAACAGTAAGACAGCAGTTGTTACAAGACAACACTTTGCAGAACAGAACTACCCTGAACCCGGAGCAAATATGCCACTTACTAGAACTCTGCCTAAAAACCACCTATTTTCAATTTAGGGGAAGGTTTTACAGGCAAAAACATGGGTGTGCGATGGGCTCACCAGTATCCCCTATTGTGGCTAATTTGTACATTGAGAACATGGAAAGAACAGCTCTGAAGTCTTTCAAAGGAACAACACCAAGTCATTGATACAGATATGTGGATGACACTTGGGTAAAAATCCAAAGCCAAGAAGTGCAAGCCTTCACCGAGCACATTAACTCAGTGGACAAGAACATCAAATTCACTCGAGAGGATGTCAAGGACATGAGTTTGCCTTTTTTGGACTGTGATGTCCACATTGGAGAGAACAGGCGCGTCCATATTGGGGTTTACAGAAAACCAACTCACACAGACCAGTACCTCCTTTTTGACTCACACCACCCACTGGAACACAAACTAGGTGTTATTAGAACTCTCCAACACAGAGCTGATAATGTTCCAACCAGCCAACAGGCCAGAGACAAGGAACAGGAGGGGGGGGCCTCAAAACCTGTGGTCATCCTAGCTGGTCTTTTGTGAAAAGTTCAGCTGCTTCCAGAAAGAACAGGGTGACAGCCACTGAGCAGATGCATGGCACAACACAGAAGGGCTAACTCTTCAGGTCTAGACTAAGCTGTTTACCTGCATCTCAAGGAGAAAGCACACTCCTTTGAGGATAAAAATGTGCATATTCTGTACAGAGAAGACAGATGGTTTGAAAGAGGAGTAAGAGAAGCCATCTATGTCAAGGTTGAAAAACCATCTCTGAACAGAGGGGGAGGTCTGAGACACCACCTATCTCCCATATACAATGCTGTCCTTTCATCTCTCCCAAATAGATTCAAAGATTTAGCCTCTGAAAATAAACAACAAAGCCATTCACACATGGCCCAAGGAGCCTCCCAATGACAACAATGGGACACTAACGAGGCAAACGACTGTTGTGACACCCAAGGGTTGCACCCTACCCCGCCTTAATGGGGGGATCGTTTGCCTCACAATAGAGTGATACCATTCTTGGTTTTGGGGGTTGGCCTCACTCAGGGAATAAATACTTGAACCTAACACCATTGCATTGGATTAGAGCTGTCCTATCTAGTCTGGTGCGCGTGCTGCGTGCGAAACGTCTTCTAAGACAAACTGACGAGGTCCAGTTCCGAAAGATTGAATGCCCTAAAGCGCACTGGCCTTGCTCTGCTTGGATGCGGGTACTCGCACGAGCCATCACCAACAAGTCTCAATCGATGTTCAACTGATCTCTTGTCTGTCCCTTGGAAGATCTAGATTCAGATCCAATCCTCCTTCTCTTTTTGGAGTCTCATACCCAACAGCCGAATAGAGAAAGAAAAAGAAGAAAAGGAAACTGGGTGTCTTGTATATCTTGTTGTACAAATTGCATTAACAAATAAGCAAATAATAATTCGGTAGAATAATCATTTCCAACATTCAGCAAAAATCTTGCAAACTGTTTCAAAATCGAATGATTAAAAATCTCAAAAACATGTTAATCATTCAAACTTAAATCAACATTTTATCTGTCAACACACATTTAATTTGTCATCAATTCCAAATTATAATAAATCAATAAAGGTGTAAATTTCACAAAAGCTGATTAAAAGAACTCAACAACCAGTCACAATGATTAAATTAAAAATAAGTAGTTTAATTTGCAAATTTAGATATTCGAATACCATATTGCTGTGTATGCTGATGTATAAACCCAATAATTTAATATTCTTTATTTACTTTAAATACTATCTTGAGAGTTATGGCCATACACCCTCTGCTCTGCTCCTGCTGTCCAAAGGAGGCAGGGGAGGGGTATGTGTGTGTGTTCTCCACCGGGAGGGCCAGTCTGCTGAGGGTGTAACACCACAAACTTCCCTCCTCCTCTCAAACTAGAAAGTACTTCCAGTGTGTATCCAGGCACTGAAGAGACAACTTCATTCCTTTCTACAACCACACCCTATCAATACCCCTGCTATGAGTTTAAGCTTTCATTTGAATCCCAATTTTCTTCCTCACAGAATGCAAAAAGGAACCAGATTATTTTCTCAATACTAACACAGCACACTTAAGACTCATGCAACACTACCATCAGAAGAATTTCAGGACAAAATATCTTTTTTCCCCACTAAGAAGAAAAATACAGCACCATCCTCTTGTTAAAACACCTTTTTTCCACTACAGTTGAAGCAAGCAAAACAGACCCAAAAACATATATTTGTCAGTCAGTTAGTCAATCAGTCAGTCAATCAATTAATTTAAGCTTCAGAATACAAACATAAAATCAGTTTTGGGGCGCTACTGTGAGGTGGTATTTTTAATTTTTACAGTGCTTGTGCAAACTAAAGTCCTCGCTGGTCTTTATGAGTGTCAGACTCAGCAGAGGCTCATATTTATTGAACAGAATAACGAAACGTTCTTCTCTCGAAGACTCCTAGCTAACTACATGACTTTTATTATAATATAACTTACATATTAATAATACCCTTCCTTTGAAGGCTCATATAATATTAGCTGTTACAACCAGCTCGCCAGGGGGAAGGGAAGTAACATAAACCCAGGTGTAATGAGGGTAAATTAAAGTTATTTATTAACAAAAGTAAGTTTTTGATTACAAACAGGCAACTAAGGACTGACGAGTGCTGTAAAACGCAAACAGAAAGAGACTCTAACCTAGAGTTAAAATACTTACAATATAGGCAAAACAAACAACAAAAGATCAAGACAATAAAACAATGAACTAATGCAAACTAATTACAGAAACACACTAACAGCACTCAACAACTTGCAGTGGCTAACAGGTGGCAAAACTAGTGTCTCAGTAAATTTACAGAGTTTGACAATTACAAAGAGGCACATGAGCAGAGCCGACAACAGCTTGCCCCTGGATGCTGGCCTGCTGGCTCTTTATCCTTCCAGGTGGCTCCTGATTGGTGGTTCAGCTCCTCGGCGCAGGTGGAAGGAGTCAGGAAAACCAAGCCTCAATCAGCTTCGGCATCCTGGGCACAGCGTGGCTGAGGCAGACTCCAATGCACACACACATCCACACGCAAACACACACACCTTAAGAGAGAGAGGGTAACTTCTCCAAAATACGGCGGCGGCCGTAACATTAGCAAATTCACGAAAGTCCTTTGAAGTCCTCCTTCCGATGGCTCATGTATTATTATCCCCGGAGAGGCAAAATGCTCTCTCCTTATGACTTTCTGATATCTCCTATGGTCAATTGTAATCTATATGCCTAATTATTATGAAATCTATACAACATATGCCTATATCTGCTTTAAGACATAATCACCCTGGCTCATTCATAAACTCAATTCAAACCAGACTTCATTCATATAACACTTCTCACTCAACCAAAATGCAACCCAACATGCTAAAAACCAGATTCCATTGCCTCAGAGTTTACAATCTGCATCCTGCTCAAACACTTTCTCAGCCATATCATCACACAAACTATGGAGATCTCCACATTCATACTGATACACAACGCAGACAGCTGCAGCACACACAGACACAGAGAGACAGCCGCACACAGCTCACAGAGAAACAGAATATACGTATATGGAAGTTTCCACACCGCAAAACAACCAACACCACTTTAGACAACACAAAACAACACTTAATCTAAATACTAAATCGACTTAATCTTAATCTTCATCTTTCTTCATCTCAGTTTGTCGTTCGGCCAAGCTTCTCAAAACAAACAAGCTTCAAAATGCATGCATGCTCAACTTCCCATCTATTTTCTTTTTCTTCTCTTCTTTGAATCTCTTTTCTCTTAATATTTTACTCTTTACCTACCAGTTTAAACCCATTTCTTCTGTTTACCTACACTATGCCTACCAATTAGGATAGGATATCACTCCAAATTAGACTTATACGTACCCTATTTTCTTTAACATCACTCTTTATTTCTGTTATATTCCTACACTTTTCCTACCGAATTTAGATATTACTTTTCGTCAGATTTCTGTCAACTACACTAAACATAAATCCAACTTTCACGTAGCGGCTAATTTACACGTCTTACCATTAAAAAGATTAAAGGGTCCTCATCTTATTAACTCACTCACGTTACTAATTGTTTATATATTTACACAACTTCTTTGTTTCTCTGTTTTCTTCCCTATTCCTGTTGAGTAAATCTTTATTCTCTTTTTCTCTTCATGTTACGTAACACTCTTTATTCTCTTCTTCCCTTAACTCTTTATTGTCTTCTCTTCTTTATTTTATATCTATTTCAACACATGTGCTTCTTTGTTTCTATTATCTAATGCCGGACATCCACTGCAACCTTTTTTTTTATTAGCTATGTTACTTTGCTGCTTATTAGAACATTAGTGCCGTACAATGTTCATATACTGCTATTGATATGTTAATACATCACATACATAAATATATCACATAGGCATATACCATGCCATATGTACTTTGTATACCTATAAATCTATTACAGCTGTCAAAGCTTTCTTTACTGTCAAACCCAAACCTCTCTCTCTCTCTCTCACCCACCCAACCAACCGGTCGAAGCAGATGGCCACCCACTCAGAGTCTGGTTCTGCTCCAGGTTTCTTCCTCCTAAAAGGAAGTTTTTCCTCACCACTGTCACCAAGTGCTTGCTCATGAGGGAATTGTTGGGTTTCTGTTGATAAAGAGTTTGGTCTGTACCTGCTCTATATGTAAAGTGTCCTGAGACAACTTTGGTTGTGATTTCAATAAAATTGAATTGAATAACTGAATTGAATTAAACACACTGAGGGTATCTACCTCCCCCCTTTTTTGTCTTTCTTCCTAACAAAAAACACATTTAGCCAGAACCATGACCTGTATCCCTAATCTTTTAGAATGCCCACAACCATCAGCAAAAACTAGCAACACCCTGCAAGAATGTGTCCCGGCACTTGGTAAATAAACCCACCTTATTTCAACGTCACATCCGGCAAAGCACCAGGGCAGATTCCAGAAGGAAGCCACCAATCGCCAACAGCCGGAGCACTAACCTTCGAGTTTGTGAAGCCAAGTTGATGTTTATCAGCCAGGTCCTGCTGAACAGCGGTGTGATGATGGTGCAGAAAAGACTCCGCTGATACAAGCTTGAGTTGAAGAGAACTTTAATAACAAGCAGTATCAGATCAGATGGCCATCTGAGAGAGTTTCAGGGTCAGATCAGAAAAACTCTGCTGTTATCATAAAGACAATACAATATATAGCATAATGGTTTGTCTTACTCCACCCATATCTTACCTAAGTCATGAATAAGGTCATGTTCTGTACATTGTCTTACTGAGGAATGTATTCCTCCACTGTCACCCATATATGTCCACCTCTATTGGGGATTTACGTCTGAACAGTCCCCTAAGTATACATTTCCACATTAGAACTCCCTCTTGCTGGCCTGTCCTGTGTAATCCCCCAATACCACGACTGAGAGTGGCTTGCAGTGTAAACATCAGTTTACCTCTTATCATGCTAAATATAACATATGTTTGATATTTGATTCATCTGATCATATACCTCAAGAGGAAGCAGGTAACGGTTCTTAATCATAATGTCATTTAAAGGACTGTAGTCTATACATGGTCTAAGGGAGCCGTCTTTCTTGGCCACAAAGAAAAACCCTGCGCCAGCCGGAGATGAAGATGGGCTAATTAGCCCCGCCTTGAGTGAGGTCTGACTGTATTACGCAGCTTTCTCGGGGCCAGAGACCGAATACAGTCTACCCTTAGGGATGGTGGAACCTGGGATCAGATCTATGGCGCAGTCATATGGTCTACGTGGAGGTAGTGTTCTTTCCCATCAAGAGCCCTGGCACAAACGGGTGGCCAACGGCTCAGAGCTGAGTCCCAGCTTGGTAGCCAAACCTCAGGACATCAGACTCTCATTGGCCCCTGAGTCAATAAGTGCTTGGAGGCCAGTGGTGGTGTCGTGGTGTGTTACCTTAACAGGTGTGAGGGCTCGTGGTGAATGGTCCAGGGTTGTGAGTGAACTCACCGGCTTGAGTCTCTTGATTGGACATGATGCAATGAGACTCCCCGCAATAGAAGCACCGGCCTTCCAGCAGTCATCGCCAATGCTCCTCTGGCATCAGCCACACCTGGCCAAGTTGCATGGGTTCAGACCCTCCGCTCATGGAACAAAGTGGATGTGGAACGGGAAGCAACGATCGAGGTTCCTGCCTGCCGGGTGTCAGGTGCGTGGGAGTCTCTCCTCTGTGGGTCGGTTTCCTCGACACTTCTTGATTTCCTGAAACCAGTTGTCTGTTCGAATTGCCAGGGCGATGAGAGTCCATGTCCAGAGGCAAATCCAGTGGGACCAGCATCTCCTGGATGGTGGTCGAAAGCCCCTTCAGGAACACGTTGTACAGTGCCATGGAGTGCCAAAGTGGATGGCATAGTCACAGAAGGAACTGTTACCCTGTTTTAGCCCGCTCAGTTCTCAAGCCTTCTCTCTGCTGGTTGTCACCGGATTGAAGGTTCTCACCAAGGCATCTTTAAAGTCTTTGAGAGAGTTGCAAAGCAGTGAATCACAATCCAACCAGCACACCACTGACGCCAAGTGCTTGCTCTTGAGGGAATTATTGGGTGTCTGTAGATAAAGAGTTTCGGTTGTGGTTTGGCACTACATAAATGAACCTGAATTGAAATAAACATCACACAGCTCCAGTGATTTGTTGAAAACCTGTTTGAAGATGGGATTCAGCTGGTCAGGTCAGCCAGGAGGGGGACATGCCGCCTGGGCCTCATGCCTTCCTGATCTTCTGTCTCTTGAAGAGGTGACACACATTGTATTCACAGATCCTGAGTGCTCGTGGGGAGTCAGGTGGGACGGGTGAGAGTGACGTAGGGGTGGGAAGGGTTGTTTGATGTCTGAGCCAGGGTGGACGAGGGTTGTTGATGTGGGCCTGCCAAACCTGAAACAGGCTTTCCAGCTGTGTGTCGGATGTGGCAGTTTGCAGCACCAGGGCTCCACAGGGTATTATGCTCTCTCCTATTCTCTTCACCCTCTACATATCTGACTTAAGACATTACACAGACAGCTGCCACCTCCATAAGTTCTCTGATGATACAGCCATCGTTGGATGTGTATCGCAGGGGAACGATTTGTAAAACAGGGAAGTCCTAAAGACGGCCTAAAGATGGCGGCGCGTGCAGACGCAGCGGCTCGTAGCTCCCGTGTTTACGTTTTTGTTTGTTTGTTTTTACTCGTTTCCACTTTTACTTCTCTTCTGGAAGCTCTGACACAGTACAGCAGGTCTGAACTGTGGAACTTTGGAGTACAGTTCGGACTTCACACACGCCCTAAACTGGACTTTATTCCACCGGAGCTGCTACGGACCCCAGAGCCCACCACCATCCCCCCACTGCTGCCAAGGAGACGGAGGAGGCACCGTAAACAAAAGCGGGGCAAGAGAGCCGGCGTGCGTGCTAGGCTACAAGCTAACCCTCACAGACCGGCTCTCCCCAGTCTCTTCCTCACCAACGCCAGGTCTCTCACCAACAAAATCGACGAGGTCCGTCTAAGGATAGTCTCTCGCCGGATGGACAGCTGTGTTACCGTTGTCACAGAGACCTGGCTGGACGACAACATCCCGGACGCAGCGGTGGAGATAGCGGGGCGCTCTCTGTTCCGGGCGGACAGGACTGCAGCTTCAGGTAAGAGCAGAGGCGGAGGCTTGGTGCTGTATGTACACAATGCCTGGTGTACAGCCACACGCACCGTCAGCACGTTCTGCTCTCCTGATTTGGAATACCTGGTGGTGAAATGCCGACCGTTCAAGCTGGTTAGAGAACTCTCGTCTATTGTTATTGTGGCCTCTTACATCCCACCGCGGGCTAATGCTAAGTTAGCATTAGAGGAGCTGTACTGCCTGATCAGCGGGCAGATGAACGACAACCCGGAGGCGGCCGTGATTGTGGCGGGGGACTTTAATCACGTTGAACTGAAGGCGGTGTTTCCCAAATTTCATAAGTACATGAAGTTTCCTACCAGAGACAGTAACATTTTGGATCAAGTTTACTGCAACATCCCTGCTGCTTACAAGGCTGTAGCAGCTCCACACCTGGGCATGTCAGACCACATCTCCGTGAAACTCATTCCTGCCTACAAGCCTCTGGCCTGCAGAACAAAGCCGACCACCAGGACAGTACAGATATGGACTGAGGAGGCCTCCTCTGCACTTCAGGACTGCTTCGAACTGACAGACTGGACTGTGTTCAGAGAAGAGGCAGACCTTGAGGAGTACACATCATCTGTATTGTCTTATGTTCAGTTCTGCACTGATGCTGTCCTCCCTGTTAAGACCATCACAGTGTTTCCCAACCAGAAACCATGGCTGGACAGCACAGTGCGGTCCCTGCTGAAAGCCCGGGATACTGCCTACAGATCTGGAGACAGGCTGGCTTATAGCAGGGCTCGAGCAGAGCTGAAGAAAGGAATCAAGCAGGCCAAGCTCCAGTACAAAAACAAAATTGAAGATCACTTCAAGAACAACAACCCACAGATCATGTGGAGAGGCATCAGAACCATAACGGACTACAAGACGAACACTCAGCTCACCAGCCACGACCCCGCCCTGGGGTCGTGGCTCGTGTAGTTCTGGTTGTCTGTCGACGTCTAAAATCAGGCCAGGCCGAACTCTTTTCTCAATGTCATTTATCGACTAATTCTGGATGTCACATGGACGTCCAGATTACAGCCTGGATGGACTGACATGATATCAACTTGTCTTGGATGTCCACAGACGTTGCTTGCTCAGTGGGAATGTTCGAAGGAGGTTATGAAGTGTGTGGTTCCACTCGCATTGGCCATTGCCAGCAGGATGGTTTGGCGTTGTACGAGATTTTTTACACCATACAACAAGCAAAGTTGCTGAATCAACGCACTCTCAAAGCTCCTCCCTTGGTCAGAGTGCAAGCGACTTGGAACGCCAAACTTGTAGAACCACTCACCAGTCAGCACTTGGGCCACAGTAGAGGCTGTTTGGTCACGTGTTGGAACCGCCACAGTGAACTTACTGAACATGTCAGTCATAACCATGACGTTTTCGTAGCCATTGCGTGAAAGCTCGAGCGGCATAATGTCTATTACCAGGATCTCGTTGGGGCGGGAGGCGAGTAGATGACCCATGTAACTGCCCATGTGGCACCTGCCCAGCATCCTTTGACACTTGCCACGTTCACACTCCTGGACCCAGTTCCGGATGTCGTGGAACGTTCCCAGCCAATAGCAGAGCTGGCGAACCAACTCTGTCATTCTTTCCATGCCCTGATGACCATGTTGCTGATGAAGTAGACTCAAGGTTTCTTCCCTAAGAGAAGCTGGCAGAAGAAGCTGAAGAATTTCTTCCCCACCATCAGAACGGTAACAGGGCCCTATCTTGTTCCACAAAGCGTTTACTTTGGCGTAACAATGCCAGGGCAGGCTTGGAAACAGGGGATCATTGTCTTGTAACGATCTGACGTCGGAAGCAGAGTGGGCTGGGAGAACCGAGACCAAAGACTGAGTGGCCGCCACCACAGGATTCAAGAGTGGAACACGCTGCAACTTAAGTTGGGCTTGAGTGCCAGGCAGACATTGGGCCAGCACCTCTGAGGCTGAAGAATGCTGCCTGGATAGGGCATCTGCGTTCCTGTGGCTTCAACCTGAATGGTACCTTATTTGAAAAAAGCTGAGCAGACCATCTATGCTCTGTAGCACCCAATTTCGCAGTCTGGAGATGGCTGAGCGGATTACTGTCGATGTACACTGTGCACTTGTGACCCATCATGCATTTGCGAAACTTCTCCATCATAGCCCACTTGAGCACTTAGAATTCCAACTTCATGGAACTGTAAGTTGCTGTGTTGCGCTCAGTGGGCCGCAACCCCCTGCTGGCGTAGGCCACCGGTTTCACCCCACTGTCTGTCCCCTGGGAAAGAACAGCTCCCTGGTCACTATAACTAGCATCCACCTCCAAAATGAACGGCTTGGAGAAGTCTGCATATGCTAAAACTGGTGCAGACACTAGCTTCACCTTCAACTCCTGGAACGCCTGCTCACACTCCATGCAGCCTCTAGAGCTTTGCCTGAGCCTTTCTTGGACTTCTTACCCGCCAGCTCAGCCACCAGCAGGTGCAGGGGGCCCGCCAACTTGGCAAACCCCTCTACGAACCGGCGATAATAGCTGGCGAAGCCCAAGAACGAGCGCAGCTCCAAGGCTCTCTGCTTCCGCTTCCATCGGGCCACAACCTCAATCTTTTTGGGATCTGTGGACACCCCCTGACCCAAGATGACGTGGCCCAAGTACCCCACCTCAAGCTGAAAAAACGAGCGCTTTTTGAGCCATGCCACGAATGTGACGGTATCTCTGCCGAACAGGAAACCTCATCACCCAGATAGCATAATGCCCTGGTTGTTGGCACCTCTGACAAATTAATGGAAATGGATGGGAATTATTGTCTTGGGGATGAGGAGCCTGTAATGAGACAACGGTCTGAGTTAGTTTATTCAGTTGCTCGTGTTGCTGCTTCAAAAGATCCAGTTCACTTAAAGTAGGCCTGGATGGCTCAATCTTGGGGTTAGACTGAACGCGACCTTGCACACCACATTGGAGCCCAAAGGCCGAAGGGAGAGAATAACTACGGCCCCTAGCGATGCCTGGTAGGCCCTCGTGCTCCCACCTCATTGCCTCAGCACGAAGCTCCGTCAAAGTGGTAGCTGGTTGTCTACGGAAAAGTTGTTTAAGTTGACGGCGTAAAGCGCAATCAAGCACATGCTCCGTAAAAAAAATGAAGCAGAGGACTGAGAGGTACCTGCACAGGAGTCCAAAGAAACGGCATGCTCCTGATGGAGTTGCTAATTTTCTGCCTGAAGCTGTGAAACAAGATCTTTTGGCCGCTGATTTCGTCATCGATGGCGACTGAATAAAGCGGCCAAAAGGCTTCAAAGAAGAAAAGTCCCTAAAAATTGGAGTCCTAACACCACAACCACTGTTCTGGATTTCTGATTAAATGTACACGATTAAACAAAATAAAAATATAAAAATGTCTCTGCCCCTTTAAAGCAATGGTATCCTGCCGACAACGCCACAATGTGGCATGACGAGGGAACTGCAGGTGAACTCGTAATTGCTGTTGTCGACAACTCCACCTAGGGTAGGCCAAGGACCCTGCACAAGACAGACACAGGTTTGTTTTACCATTTATCATTTAAAATGTGTGGATATTTTGAGTTACTGATGAGATGCCTGATTACTATTCAGTTATCATTGTTATATTCAAATTCACATGATAAATAAGAGGTTAAAATATATTAATGATTTAAAGTTAAAATATGTGCCTTAAAAATGTATTTCATTGCTGGTTAAATGCTTTTAAAATATTAATAGTTGTGTAATGATTTGTAAAGTTTTCATTTACGGTCCATCTGGGTGTGAGAGGAAGTAGAAAAAGAGTCGAAAGAAAGAGACGAAAAAAGAAGGAGAACAATGGAGTGGAAAGAGTAGGGGCACAGACTACCCTGTTTTTATATTTTTTATTTTGTTCTGTTAAACTGTTAATGGTTTGCCAGTCGACACGCTCCTAAATTACAGAGTTACGGACTATGAATTGTCGACAGAGCGTGTCCATTTTTTTCTGCAAAGTGAGCAAGCTGACTTAACTTAGCCACCACCGCTGGGGTGGCTAGTGGGAGAGACGTCGCCACATTCTTCACATTCCTTTCCTGCACAGATGTTGGAGGAGGCTGCGGGAGCTGAGAGGTGGACATGTGTGTGTGTGTGTGGAGGGCAGAGGACCGACACTTTAAAAGAGACTGTGAAGGTGAGGAAAATATACAAAGAGTCAACAAGCGCCTCATTAGACTGACAAAGAAATTAGGAAACTACTGTGGGAAGCAGTAAAGGAACGACCTGGCTTCCTGGTGGTTGAAACACGTTCCACCAGGTGCATCAACCCAGATGAAAGAGTGGATGACACTATACCAGAAGGCTTAGTGGGCCCCAGCTCTGTTGTATCTGTGCAAATTAAAGGCATCTATTCTAAAGCCACACTTGACTCTCGTTCTCAGGTGACTCTACTGTACAGATATTTGACACATTTGCCATTGACACCTATCAGCGTCTTTGAGATATGGAGTCTCAGTCCTGCTGATTACCCTTATGATGGCTATCTGTCACTTAGGCTGGAGTTTTTGGAAGCTGATGTAGGAGTGGCTGAGACCATTGATGCCCTTGTGTTGGCTTGTCCCAACCCAGTGGTGAGAGGTGAAGCTTCCATCATTGTTGGCACAAACACACCAACTGTGAGACGACTGCTCAAATGCTGCAAAGAAAAAGGAAGAGAAAACTTTATAAGCACACTGCAAATGCATCCAGTATTCAAAGAAGCTTTTAATGAGCTTTCAGAACTCCCACCTGATGACAACAGTCACAAAAGAGGAACTGTGTGGTTCACTCAAAATAAACCTGTCACCTTGCAGCCTGGAGGAATAGCCAGAGTGAGTGGTGTGCCAAAGTTCCAAGGAATGCCATGCTCCCAAGTCATTCTCGTGGACTCACCTGATGAAACTGCAGATGAACCAAGGTTTCCAGAACAGCTTCTGGTAAGACCAGAGTTGCAAGCTTCCACTGCTAATATGTGATATGTAAGAGAATCACTGTGCGGGTCAGAAATGTGCCTTCCCCAGAAATCACCTTGACTAGAGGGATGCCAATTGCTCACTTGTTCCCAGTCAATGTTGTGTCATCATCTCCTGCAAAGGAAGAGGCCGACACTCAGTCCGCTGAAAAAGTGACCCCTTCCTCTTTCAACTTTGGAGACTTGCCTGTCCCTGATGATTGAAGAAAGAGAATGGAACGCAGTGAGGTTTTCTCTACACATGAGTTTGATGTAGGATGCAGGTAGTGTGCTACACACAGCACACTATCCAAACCACTGATGACAAACCATTTTGAGAGAGGTCTTGCTGGCTTCTGCAGATGTGGAAGCACTGAGACAACATTTGTCGTAACTGAAAGATGCAGGGATCATCACTGAGTCAGGTAGTCGTTATGCCTCGCCTATTGTGGTGGTGAGAAAGAAAACTGGAAAAATCAGCATGTGCGTGGACTTCAGGACTCTAAACCACCGCAATGTACCTGACTAATACACATTGCCAAGAATGCTCTGGCTTGTCTCAATGGAAGCAAGTGGTTTAGCATCCTAGACCTCCGCAGTGGATAGTAGCAAGTGCCTATGAATGAAAGTGACAAAGAGAAGACAGCTTTTATCTCTCCCGCTGGTTTCTACCAATTTGAACGAAAAAAAAAAAAAAAAAAACTGAAGGTGCAACCACATGGCCCAGACCAAGCACTGTGACTGCTCTGCGGTTGTTCCTTGGGTTCTGTGGATACTACAGACACTCCAAAGTAGCCCACCCTCTAAACCAGCTGTTGTCCGGGTACCCACTAGCTGCCAAGAAATCCAAAATGAAACAGGGTAACACCTACCTAAACCCATCAGAGCCCTTTGGTTGTGGGTGGGATGAAAAATGCGAACAAGCCTTCAAAGAGCTGAAGGGGAGGCTTGCTCAAGCTCCTGTGCTGGCTTTTGCAAACCCACAGCTACCCTATGTGCTACATGTGCACGCTAGCCAAGAAGGACTAGGTGACGTGTTGTACCTAGATAAAGGTGAAGGGTTAAGACCAGTTGCTTTCATCAGTCGCAGCCTTACCCCATCTGAGAGACACTACCCTGCACATAAATTGGAGTTCCTGGCACTGAAGTGGGCAGTCGTTGATAAGGTGCGTGACTACTTGTTCTAAATAAAGTTTGAGGTGAGGACAGACAACAACCCACTGACATACGTGTTGACATCTGCCAAGCTGGATGCAACAGGTCACCACTGGCTTGCTGTGTTGTCCACCTACGATTTCATTCTCACGTACAGATCAGGTGTTCAAAACATTGATGCAGATGCTCTCTCTCGCCTCCCACATCTGACACCAACCAAGAAACAAGAGTGGACAGACATACCTGACACAGGTGTGAGAGCTATGCGCCAGATGTCTGTGGTGACTACAAAGAGGAGCTCATTCTCAGGAAGAGCAATTGACCATGGGGCTCTTAATGCAGGCGGGAGCTGTTTCCATTCCCCACACGAAGGTACTGCTGTCCTGCATGAGCTCCAACTTTAAAGCGCGCCAATCCAAAATACAAGCTTGCTAAAGCTAACTTAAACAAGAAGTGCACTAGGAAAAGACAGACTACTAAAAAACCCCAGGTATTTTATTTCTCTTTTTTATTTTCCATATTAAAAGTTTTGCATTTGTGTTGAAATATTGTTAATACAAACTCTAAACTGAGATTCCTTGAACCGCCACCTTATTGTGGTGGAGGGGTTTGAGTACTCAAATGATCCTAGGAGCTATGTTGTCCGGGGCTTATTGCCCCTGGTAGGGTCTCCCAAGGCAAACAGGTCCTAGGTGACGGGTCAGACTAAGAGCGGTTCAGTAGCCCCAATGATTGATAAAAAAACGAGGAAGACTACGTCGCCCAGACTGGCGTTACCGGGGCCCCACCCTGGAGCCAGGCCTGGGGTCGGGGCAGTTTGTCCATAACGAACACCATGTTCAAGCATATGGGTGTTCATCAGTGCACGTGGCACCAGGACACCCTAGGCTGGAGGTCAATGATCGACTTCGTAGTCGTGTCATCTTACCTTCGGCCGTATGTCTTGGACACTCGGGTGAAGAGAGAGGCTGAGCTGTCAACTGATCACCACCTGGTGGTGAGTTGGATCCGCTGGCGGAGGAGGAAGCTGGACAGACTTGGCAGGCCCAAACGGGTAGTGAGGCTCTGTTGGGAATGTCTGGCGGAACCCTCTGTCAGAGGGGTTTTCAACTCCCACCTCCGGGAGAGCTTTGACCAGATCCCGATGGAGGTTGGAGACATTGAGTCCGAATGGACCATGTTCTCCACCTCCATTGTTGACGCAGCTGTTCTGAGTTGTGGCCGTAAGGTCTCTGGTGCCTGTCGTGGCGGCAATCCCCGAACCCGGTGGTGGACACCGGAAGTAAGGGATGCCGTCAAGCTGAAGAAGGAGTCCTATCGAGCCTGGTTGGTTCGTGGGACTCCTGAGGCAGCTGACAGGTACCGGCAGGCCAAGCGTGCTGCAGCCCGGGCAGTTGTGGAAGCAAAAACTTGGGTATGGGAAAAGTTCGGGGAGGCCATGGAGGAGGATTATCGGTCGGCCTCAAGGATATTCTGGCAAACTGTCCGGCGCCACAGAAGGGGGAAGCAGTACCCTGCCAACACTGTTTACAGTGGAGGTGGGGAGCTGTTGACTTCGACTGGGGATATTGTTGGGCGGTGGAAAGAATACTTTGAGGATCTCCTCAATCCCATTTCCACGCCTTCCGTAGAGGGAGCAGGGGCTCGGGACCCAGAGGCTGGCTCATCCATTACTCAGGCTGAGGTGACCGAGGTAGTTCGCAAGCTCCTTGGTGGCAAGGCACCGGGGGTGGATGAGATCCGCCCTGAGTACCTCAAGTCTCTGGATGTTGTGGGGCTGTCTTGGCTGACACGCCTCTGCAACATCGCGTGGCAGTTGGGGACAGTGCCCCTGGACTGGCAGACCGGGGTGGTGGTCCCTCTATTTAAGAAGGGGGACCGGAGGGTGTGCTCCAACTACGGGGGATCACACTCCTCAGCCTCCCTGCTAAAGTCTATTCCAGGGTACTGGAGAGGAGAATTTGGTCGATAGTCAAACCTCGGTGTCAAGAGGAACAATGCGGTTTTTGTCCTGGTCGTGGAACACTGGACCAGCTCTACACCCTCTGCAGGGTGCTTGAGGGTTCGTGGGAGTTTGCCCAACCAGTCCACATGTGTTTTGTGAACTTGGAGAATGTATTCAACCGTGTCCCTCGTGGCATGATGTGGGGGGTGCTTCGGGAGTGTGGCCCTCTACTACGGGCAGTCCGGTCTCTGTATGACCGGAGCAGGAGCTTGGTTCGCATTGCCGGCAGTAAGTCAGACCTGTTCCCAGTGCATGTTGGACTCCGGCAGGGCTGCCCTTTGTCACCGGTTCTGTTCATTATTTTTATGGACAGAATTTCTAGGCGCAGCCAAGGGCCGGAGGGAGTCTGGTTTGGGGACCACAGGATTTCATCTCTGCTTTTTGATGTTGTCCTGTTGGCTTCTTCGAACCAAGAACTCCAGCATGTGTTGGGGCGGTTTGCAGCCGAGTGGAAGAGCTGGAGGACGTGTCTGGGGAGAGGGAAGTCTGGGCATCCCTGCTTAGACTGCTGCCCCCGCGACACCGCCCCGGATAAGCGGAAGATAATGGATGGATGGATGGATGGATAAACTGATATTCAGTGTGTGTGTGTGTTTTGCCTCCTGTTTATTCAGTGTCAAGTCTTGGTTTGGAAGAAGGTCCCTGTGCTTATCCTGACTTGAAAGGATTTGACTGCAGCTCAGAGATGACTGGATCCACCCAAATTATGACACATTTTTCCTTTTCTTTCCTTTCATTTATCCATGTCATTAGCAGGCACTTAGGTATTTAGGCATTTAGGTGAAAACCTTTCACAAAGGAAACCAGACAAAGAAACCCATGTTCAATATTTCACATAATATAATGGCAAATCATATAACATTAAATAAGTGCAACCAAAAATAACCAAATGAATAAACACAGATTTCCCAGCCCCTTTAAAAAGAAAAATAAAGCGAATTTTAGTGCTTCACATTTTTATGAACTGTACTTTTTACTTTGTATTTTAACAGTTTGTATAGTTTAGAACATACTCGTAGATATTTAAATATTTCAGAACAAACGTATTATTTACTTTTTAAATTAATCAAATTAAATCAGTTAATCCATATATTTAATGTTAGATCATTTAGATTTATGAAATAGTTTTAAAATCACAAGCATTTAAATTATGCAGTTTTTTAAATATGAAAAAATACTTTAATCATCAACAACAAGCACCATAAATTTAAATCTGAATATTTTTAAATATACAATCTTAACAATCATAGACAATACATTTACCTTTTAGCATTTTAACCTCTGATTATCAACTTGCAATATCAATTTCAATCAATTTGCAATCATAGTGAAGCATTTTAAAACTCTTAATACTGCCCCTTTACACCATTACAAGAATCCCAATTCCTACAGACAACACACTTTTTCAAACATCATTTGCAAAAGCGAGTAGCTTAACCACATAGCAATCATTCAAAGTTTATGGCTGCAACACGTTTTGCCGAGCGACTGACCCCCCCATGCATCATTGTTCCTGCCTGAATTTTGCATCTTTGACTTTTTTTCTTCTTCCTCCTCTTAGTTTGACTTCACACCTCCCACTCAATCTTCCCACGGAGCCACTGGGGAGATCGCTGGCTTTAAGGCAAACTTGGTGGTTGAGGTGTACGACTGACTTGATCCTCTGGTTGCTCCTCTATTGGGAGCAAGACAAGCTGCCTAACGTCCCTGTGAAGGATGGTGGCATGGCACTTCTCTTTCACCGAATGGCCTGGCTTTCCCTTCAGATGTTTTGTGGGGATGCAGTAGCTCCGGGAGATCCTGATGTTAACATCCCTCACGATGCCTCTACTGTAAGGATTGGTGCCGACGACTCTACCAAGCTTGAACTGCCCTCTTAGTGCATTTTGGTCACAAAGCCAGACAACATCCCCTACAGCAACATTTCTTTGAGGAGTGTGCCACTTGCTTCTGATGAACAAGTTTGGACCAGTGAGTTGGCTCCAGCTCCTCCAGAACTTTGTGACTTCTGCCTGCATTACTTGGAGTCTCTTGTAGTAGTAGTTGGAAAAGTCAAAGGTTCTGACATCTCCACTCTGAGAAGCTCGACCATGTAGGAGAGTATTTGGTGTTACATAGTGGATGCAGTACTCCCGGCTCTGTACCCTGGCGTCGACTGGGCGCTCATTTGCCAGGCTGGCCGCTAGTTGAAGAGCTGTCTGTAACTCACTGTAGCTGAGTGACGACTCTCTCCCAAGGCTCTGGAGTGCTCTCTTTACAATGCGTACAGCAGCTTCTGCAGCACAGTTTCTGTGCGGAGAGTCAGCTGGATGAATTTTCCACATCTACTCTGTTCCATTTCTTGCAGCGGTCTCCTCCAGTTCTGCTTTGTTTTGGCTGTCCAAGAATTTGTACATCTCCTCTAAAACTGGTTTTGCACCGATGATTTTCTTGGATGCCCTCTGACTGCCGTGAACCTTTGATAGGCCATCAGGAAGCCTTCTGTTGATAGAGTGTTTACTAGTTTGGTGTGGATGGCTCTGCTGGCCAACCTTTTGGGCGATTCTCCTCCCTTTTACAACCCACGCCTTCCTCCTCATCCTGAGCAAGGTTCCAGCCACTCCATCATGAGCCTCGTTAAGGGCCTCCCGGGCTAACAATATGGATACCCAGGTGTCATAAGGTAGGCTGGGGACACCCACTTGGTTTTCTCTGAAGGCTTGCACTCGGCCCCCACAAAGCAACAGCCCAGTCTTGACTATTGAAGACCACCAGCCTGTCTATAGTGGTGCCTGGAAACACCATGCCCTCTTGTGCTGCATGAAATATGTCTCTCAGGGCTTCCTCTCTTTCTCTCACAGAGATGACCCCAACTGCTGAGACTGCCTCCCACTTTGGTCTGTTCATGGGCCGACTTTGACCAATGAACATTTTTGCCGCTCTCCAGACCCACGCAACCATCTTGACCAATCGGGTTAGAACACTGAACCACCTCACATCCACAAGATTTTGGATGGCTGGCCCTGCAGGTGGTCTCCTTTGCGCCATCTGATTTTTCTCTGATTCATGTTTTGGTTCTTGCTGCTTTGCCTTGGATCTTGTCAGCACAGTGATGCTGTGATGCCTTTCAGGTGGTCAAAGATGTTGTGGGTTGTGAGGATGTCATCGACGTAACTGTTTTGTTGGAGAACCTGCCGCTCCTCTTTAAGGTGAGTGAAAGGAGGGAGGTTGGCAGTTTCGTGCATTGCTAGCTGTGCGATACACCCTGCTGGCTTGTTTCCAATATTTACTCTCGTGATGCCATATTCCCCCAGCTCTTCTTCCTCAGTGTGACGCCAGAGGGATCTATGCAGGTGCACCTCTCTGTCCTCCAACCAGACAGAATTATACATCTTCTTGATGTCTCCGAGGGCAGCATGTAATCCATCCCTGAATCTGAGAAGAACAGCATTGATCTGGTTGAGGACATCTGAGCCTTTCATCAGTAGGTCGTTCAAGCTCACACCACTGAATGTTTGACTGCTGTTCCACAAGTCTTACAGGGGTTGTGACAGAGTGTGGATTTGGAGGAATGAGGTGACTCACGTACCATACTGGTCCAGTCCAGCTGATGATTGCATCTTTGGACAATTTAATTGCGGCTCTTCTGTCAACCATGTCATGCACTTGGGCAGTGTAGGCAGCTCTCCATTCTGGTTCTTTGGCTAGCTGTTTTTCTGTTCTGGGGAATATAGCCTCGACTGCCTTCTTATTATTCGGTAGGGAAGCTGGGTCTTGTAGCCATGGATATTTGGCGTGCTAGTGTGTTTCTTTGCTATGGCTGTCCTCTGTGACATCTAGCTGTCCTCTGTGACATCTGTCCCATCTCCACCACTGTAGGAAGCTTTGACTCTCTGAGGCGTGAGCTGGCCTTCTCTGTGACTTATGAGCAGGTGTACTTCTCTGGGTCTCACAAGCTCATCCTTTGGAACATCTGGGAAGAATTTCTGGAGCTGCTTCGGTGTCACATGCTTGTGTATGTCTGCAATGGTGTCCAGTCCATAACAAACCATTTGGTGGGCTTTGAGAGTGCCTTTGGGGGTCTTTACTCTGATTTTTAGGAGATATCGCCTCGTCTCCACATGGACTTTCATCCCACCAACTCCAACTGGACGACGAGTGTGATTTCTTCACTTCTGAGGTTCAGTCTGCTCGCAGCCTTGTGGGTTATATAATTGGTGTCTGAGCCCAGATCAATTAATGTCCCGATTTGTTGTTGTTTCTGTCCAGCATTGGCTGCAACCTCAAGAAACATCATGATCACTGGCAGATCTTGGAGTCCACTTTCCACTAAGAGGCTTGGCTGGTCTGTTACAGTGCTGAAGGCTCTGGATGCAGCGTTGGAGAACACATCTCAACATTTTTTTGCTAGCTCAGGTGGGAGTCTAGTGGGAAATTCCTGTTGCTCCTCTGTGTATTTCCTCCTGCTCTTAGCTTCCTCTGGACCAAACCCGCTCCTCTTATGAACTGCACTGCTTCTCTTTGTTTCAGCGTGGGGGCACAGATAGTAATGGTGCTCAGGATCGTTTCCATCCTTACAGTCCTGATTTTTGCACAGGAAGGTGGGTTTGTAGAATGCGCTATCATCTCCTTCAGGCTTCCAATGTCCTCACTGCAGCTTTCCTCTCTGTTGCATTTAGTGCTCGGAACTGCTTGCAGAAGTAGACTTTTCTCTTGTGCTTTGCGTCATCACAGACTACACACCCTGCTTGGTCGTTGCTTGACTTAGTCCACTTGGTTCTGGCATGTCTGGGCTCCATCCTGGCCTCCCTCCTATTTGGCATTCTGCAATGAGTCCAGCTTCCACATCGTCATTTGTCTCCATGACTCTCTCTGCCTCTAGTGTGAGTTTGCTGAAACTGTCCCTCAGCTCCTCTTCAGACATATCTTTGTACGTCCTGGTTATACTGTTGGCTAGATGAGAGAAACATCTTTTGGCTGTCTTCCCCTCCACCTTCAGTTGTTCCACTGACTTTCCAGCAGCTTGGTCTGTTGGCTGGTCACACGTAGGTACAGGGTTTTAAGGATGCTTCCTTTTCCAGGCTCCAGGTTGTTGCTGCTCCAGCGGCTGGACTTTTCCTGGATTTCCAGTTCCCAGTCTCTCCCGGTTTTCACTGTCAAGTCTTGGTTTGGAAGAAGGTCCCTGTGCTTATCCTGACTTGAAAGGATTTCACTGCAGCTCAGAGATGACATACTAGATGATTAAGTATTTCAGAACAAACTTATTATATACCTTTTAAATTAATCAAATTAAATCAGTTAATCTATATATTTAATGTTAGATCATTTAAATTTTCCCAATGAAATAGTTTTAAAATCACAAGCCTTTAAATTATGCAGTTTTTTAAATATGAAAAAATACTTTAAATCTGAAATAATTTTAAAATACGAAATGTTTTTAAATATGCAATCATCAACAACAAGCACCATAAATTTAAATATAAATATTTTTAAATATACAATCTTAACAATCATAGACAATATATTTACCTTTTAGCATTTTAACCTCAGATTATCAACTTGCAATATCAATTTCAATCAATTTGCAATCACAGTGAAGCATTTTAAAACTCTTAATACCACCCCTTAACACCATTACAAGAATCGCAATTCCTACAGACAACATTTAAACACATGTTCAAACATTTGCAAAAGCAGGTAGCTTAACCACATTGTGTTATAGTGCAATACACTCCCCGTCCAGCGGTGGCACTGTACTACCGTCTGATGTGATGTGTAACCTTGAACTATGATTCATGAATGATGCATGAAGAAGTTAAGTAATACTACATACACAACAGAACTACTAACTACATACACAACATATTGGCGACGAGAATGGCTTGTATCGGAATCTCACAACCTACTTTACTGGAAACCCGGGTGAGCCTACGATGTTGTATACAACTTGGATACAGATGTTCGAAAATTACATCCTAGCATTGACTGCTAATGACATGCCGGACAAACGTAAGCGCGCCTTACTGCTTCACTGTTTAGACACAGAGGGTCAGCGTATTTTCCTTCTTCCGTCTTACAAGTCTGCCTGTGATGCGCTGAAGAAGTTTTTTGTGCCGAAAGTGAATGTCGTGGCTGAGAGTAGTAAATTCCGTCAGCGTGCTCAGAGACAGGGCAAAACAACTGTACAGTACATTGCTGCATTGAGGGACTTGCTAGTCAACTGTGATTTTGGCACGCTAGCTAATGACATGATACGAGATCAGCTGATTGAGAAAACGTCCTCTTCACGTCTACTGTTGAAAACAGACTTAAAATTACAGAATGCCATCGCGATTGCTACACAAATTGAATCCGCAATGGCCGAAGCGAAAGCTATCGCTCCACTACCTGACGCTACGGTGAAACTCGTTCAGCTGGAGGAGGCGGTGGTGCTAACAACAGGCGGAATTGGAGCAAAGGCAAGTCCACAGTCCACAGTCCAACACACACCTACCCAGCGTTTGGGGCAAACAACTCCAAATGTGCTGCCAAAAATGCAAAATTCAACCAATGTGGAAAAATGGGACATTTTAGTAAAGTGTGCCGCAGCGCAGTTCCTACACAAACTGTGCAAGAAGTTGCTGTTCCAGATCTTACAGTGTTACATGTCACTCCTACAGCTGCAGCCTCAAAGCGCCTTACCTGCACAGTGTCTCTTAATGTTAAAGATGGACTGTCACTTACCACTGATTTGCTTGTTGACACTGGTTCAGCAGTCTCCATTCTTCCAGAGAGCATCTACAGTCAGTCATTCATGCATGTGCCTCTCACAAAGCCTACTGTACGCCTGGTGACTTACACAAAGAAGCCAATTCCTGTACTTGGTTGTCTTCAGCTTTCCGCCACATACTACAAGGTGACAAGGTGTCGGAGGAGCTGAAAAGACTGGAAGCCGACGGCATCATCGAGAGAGTGGACTCATCTGCCTGGGTGTCGCCTCTGGTGGTGGTGAGCAAGAAGAAAGTTGACATTCCTGTTTGTGTGGACCTACGTGAACCAAACAGGGCTGTGGTGATAGACAGTCACCCTCTGGATGAGGAAGTCTTCACAGAGCTCCGTGGTGCTACAATGTTCTCTACAATTGACCTACAAAATGCATACCACCAAGTGCAGTTACATCCCAGCAGCAGAGACCTTACAGCGTTTTTAACGCCAGATGGACTTTTTCGTTTCACACGAGTGCCTTATGGGCTGGCCTCAGCACCCAGTGCGTTACAACGCATGATGTCTCAGATCCTGGCTGGTCAAAAAGGTGTGCAGTGCTATCTCGACGACATCATTATCTGTGGGGAGACACCTGAAGTGCATGACGCCAGATTGAACGCCGTTCTTCACTGCCTACAGGAGAGTGGGCTGAAGCTCAATGCTGCAAAATGCCACTTCAGAAAGACAGAGTTGTCCTTCCTTGGGCACCTCATCTCTGCCTCTGGCCTACATCCAGACCCTGGCCATGTTCTAGCTGTGCTTCAAGCTCCCCCTCCACACGATGCTCAATCTCTACGCTCCTTTCTGGGCCTGACGGAGTGGTACTCAAAGTTCATTCCCTATTATGCCATGCTTGTGGAACCTCTCCGTGCTCAACTACGACACTCTAATGCTTTCCACTGGCCAGAGGAGGCGCAAGAGAACTTCTGCAAAGTGAAGGAGATCATTGCTACATGCTCTGCTCTAGCCTTGTTCGATCCTTCCCTGCCAACAGTTGTTACAACAGATGCGTCAGACTATGGCATTGGCGCTGTGCTGACACGGATGAAGGGCAATACAGAACAGACCATCGCATTCACTTCCAGAACGCTTACTGCATGTGAGTGCAACTACGCAACAGTTGAAAAAAGGCCTTGGCATGCGTCTGGGCGACTGAAAAGTGGCGTACTTACCTCTGGGGCCATCACTTCACTTTATGGACTGATCATAGCCCTTGACCACTCTACTCACTACCAAGGCCCTTGGACGCGCAGGCATAAAAATAGCTCGCTGGTCTGCTCGCCTGCTGTGTTTTAACTACACCATCGAATACAAACCTGGCCATGAGAATGTTACAGCAGATTGCTTGTCACACTTGCCTCTTCCCATCACAGATGAACACGAGGAGATGGAGTTGGAGATGGTGGCTGCTGTGTCCCCTGACTTCGCTGCAGTCACAGCTGAAGAGCTCTCCAGTGCCTGTGATGCATGTCCTGTGCTACAGCAAGTGCGACACTACATTGCCAAGGGATGGCCTCGGACTGCAAAAGGCCTAGACCCCCTCATTGTGCCATACTTCCGTGTGCAGAACGAGCTGGCTGTGCAGAACAGTGTCATAGTGCGTGGCACTCACCGTGTAGTGGTACCGCAACAACTACAGGCAAAGATGATCCAGCTTGCTCATGCTACACTGTGCGTCATCTCACTGATTATCACCACCTCCATATAACCGGGCTAAACACTCCACTCCCTGCGAGATCGTAAACTCAGTTTTCCGACTGTTAGTGATTGAGCCGCTTGCACGTTTTAGTGTCAAGTTTTTCTGAGCGTTGTTTAACGTTGTTTTCTCTTTGTCTGCAGTCCCTCGACCATTCCATTGAGATCCTGCATTCGCCTGTATTCTGCCAACAACACCAGCGGAGAATCCCACTGCCTCTGTTCGGCCACTCGCTGATCCCTCCCCCGTCTGTGCGCTCCGGCGCATCCAGCCTTGGACCTTGGACTTACAGCTGCCCGGCGGATTCCCCAGTGAACTGAACGCTCATTCCTCCCCAGCATTCCACCTACGATACGGAGAGTTAAGTTTTCCATTAAACTTACTTAAACTCTGATCTGCCTGTGCCTGCTCTGTGGGTTCTCCTGTGGGTTCACTACCGACAACATCTGACACCTACAGTAATTTCATATGGTTAATAAGGTGACATACTAACCTTTGAAAAGCTATGTGCTTGCAGTGTTTACATGGTTTACATACTCATTGCTTTATTGTTATTGATAGTATAACTTCTTACAGTATAAATTGCTTCATCTTTTGATACATACTTACCTGCCTTTAGGTCATGAATGAGATTTATGTTTTTCTACAGGTTTTGATACTTTCCAAAAAGGAATTCACACTCCAGTCGCACTGGATCTTGATGTAGGTTTCAAACAGGCCGCCACAGTCTCTCTCTTCAGTGGCGTATCAATGGCTCTGTTTCTCCTCTCCTCCGTGCCGAGGAATGATGGTGGAGGACTTGAGGCACTCAGGAACCATAGACAGCTGCAGGGACAGATTGAAAATGTCCAGGAACACTCCTGCTAGCTGGTCAGCGCATGTCCTCAAAGTCTTGCCTGACACCAGTCCTGTAGCTCTGCGGGTGTTGATCCTCCTCAGGGTGGATGTCACCTGGTGCTGCTGCAGGATAAGGGGCTGGTGCTGCTCTTTCAGCCGGGGTAGGTGTGTAGCTTCTCTGCTTCTGATGTGTCGAAGCAGGCAAAGAAGCTGTTTAAGGTGTCAGGTGTCATGGTTTCTGGACAGCACTGACATCTGAATGCACTGTGACGGTCTTAACGGGGAGGACAGCATCAGTGCAGAACTGAACATAGGACAATACAGATGATGTATATTCCTCTAGGTCTGCCTCTTCTCTGAACACAGTCCAGTCTGTGAGCTCAAAGCAGTCCTGAAGTGCAGAGAAGGCCTCCTCAGTCCATATCTGTACTTTACTGGTGGTTGGCTTTGTTCTGCAGGCCAGAGGCTTGTGGGCAGAAATGAGTTTCACTGAGATGTGGTCAGACATGCCCAGGTGTGGAGCTGCTACAGCCGGTAGGAAACTTTATGTACTTTTTAGGAAACACCTTCAGTTCAACGTGATAAGAGTCCCCCGCTACAATCACAGCCGCCTCCGGGTTACCGTCTGCCCGTCGATGAGGCAGTACAGCTCCTCTAATGCTAACTTAGCATTAGCCAGCGGTGGGATGTAGGCGGCCACAATAACAACAGATGAGAGTTCTCTAACCAGCTTGAACGGTCAGCATTTCACCGCCAGGTATTCCAAATCAGGAGAGCAGAATGTGCTGACGATGTATGTGGCTGTACACCAGCCATTGTGTACATACAGCACCAAGCCTCCGCCCCTACAGAAACCCTGAAAATCAAGTTTCCAGCTCAGAAACACTCAAATATGGATGTTTTACAAGGATAACATGGTTTTATGTGAGTCACTCTGAAAAAATGCTTTCCACACAGAAATGTTCATTTTGGCGTTCTCTTGCTCTGAAAACGCTGTTTTGACAACTGCAGCACACAGAAATGCTGAGTTTTGCTGAAGCTGTTATTCAGAGCCAGAAACCCTGGAAATCAAGTTTCCAGCTCAGAAACACTCAAATATGGATGTTTTACAAGGATAACATGGTTTTATGTGAGTCACTCTGAAAATATACTTTCCACATCGAGAATGTTCATTTTGGCGTTCTCTCACTGTGAAAACGCTGTTTAGACAACTGCAGCACACTGAAATGCTGAGTTTTGCTGAAGCTGTTTTGAAGTGCCAGATGGCATGAAAATCAAGTTTCCAGCTCAGAAACACTCAAATATGGATGTTTTACAAGGATAACATGGTTTTATGTGAGTCACTGTGAAAAAATGCTTTCCACACAGAAATGTTCATTTTGGCGTTCTCTTGCTCTGAAAACGCTATTTTGACAACTGCAGCACACTGAAATGCTTAGTTTTGCTGAATCTGTTTTGAAGTGCCAGAAGCCCTGGAAATCAAGTTTCCAGCTCAGAAACACTCAAATATGGATGTTTTACAAGGATAACATGGTTTTATGTGAGTCACTGTGAAAAAATGCTTTCCACACAGAAATGTTCATTTTGGCGTTCTCTTGCTCTGAAAACGCTATTTTGACAACTGCAGCACACTGAAATGCTTAGTTTTGCTGAATCTGTCATTCAGAGCCAGAAGCCCTGGAAATCAAGTTTCCAGCTCAGAAACACTCAAATATGGATGTTTTACAAGGATAACATGGTTTTATGTGAGTCACTGTGAAAATATGCTTTCCACACAGAAATGTTCATTTTGGCGTTCTCTTGCTCTGAAAACGCTATTTTGACAACTGCAGCACACTGAAATGCTTAGTTTTGCTGAATCTGTCATTCAGAGCCAGAAGCCCTGGAAATCAGGTTTCCAGCTCAGAAACACTCAAATATGGATGTTTTACAAGGATAACATGGTTTTATGTGAGTCACTCTGAAAAAATGCTTTCCACACAGAAATGTTCATTTTGGCGTTCTCTTGCTCTGAAAACGCTATTTTGACAACTGCAGCACACTGAAATGCTTAGTTTTGCTGAATCTGTCATTCAGAGCCAGAAGCCCTGGAAATCAAGTTTCCAGCTCAGAAACACTCAAATATGGATGTTTTACAAGGATAACATGGTTTTATGTGAGTCACTGTGAAAAAATGCTTTCCACACAGAAATGTTCATTTTGGCGTTCTCTTGCTCTGAAAACGCTATTTTGACAACTGCAGCACACTGAAATGCTTAGTTTTGCTGAATCTGTCATTCAGAGCCAGAAACCCTGGAAATCAAGTTTCCAACTCAGAAACACTCAAATATGGATGTTTTACAAGGATAACATGGTTTTATGTGAGTCACTGTGAAAAAATGCTTTCCACACAGAAATGTTCATTTTGGCGTTCTCTTGCTCTGAAAACGCTATTTTGACAACTGCACCACACTGAAATGCTTAGTTTTGCTGAATCTGTCATTCAGAGCCAGAAGCCCTGGAAATCAAGTTTCCAGCTCAGAAACACTCAAATATGGATGTTTTACAAGGATAACATGGTTTTATGTGAGTCACTGTGAAAAAATGCTTTCCACACAGAAATGTTCATTTTGGCGTTCTCTTGCTCTGAAAACGCTATTTTGACAACTGCAGCACACTGAAATGCTTAGTTTTGCTGAATCTGTCATTCAGAGCCAGAAGCCCTGGAAGTCAAGTTTCCAGCTCAGAAACACTCAAATATGGATGTTTTACAAGGATAGCATGGTTTTATGTGAGTCACTGTGAAAAAATGCTTTCCACACAGAAATGTTCATTTTGGCGTTCTCTTGCTCTGAAAACGCTATTTTGACAACTGCAGCACACTGAAATGCTTAGTTTTGCTGAATCTGTCATTCAGAGCCAGAAGCCTGAAAATCAAGTTTCCAGCTCAGAAACACTCAAATATGGATGTTTTACAAGGATAACATGGTTTTATGTGAGTCACTGTGAAAAAATGCTTTCCACACAGAAAAGTTCATTTTGGCGTTCTCTTGCTCTGAAAACGCTATTTTGACAACTGCAGCACACTGAAATGCTTAGTTTTGCTGAATCTGTCATTCAGAGCCAGAAGCCCTGGAAATCAAGTTTCCAGCTCAGAAACACTCAAATATGGATGTTTTACAAGGATAACATGGTTTTATGTGAGTCACTCTGAAAAAATGCTTTCCACACAGAAATGTTCATTTTGGCGTTCTCTTGCTCTGAAAACGCTATTTTGACAACTGCAGCACACTGAAATGCTTAGTTTTGCTGAATCTGTCATTCAGAGCCAGAAGCCCTGGAAATCAAGTTTCCAGCTCAGAAACACTCAAATATGGATGTTTTACAAGGATAACATGGTTTTATGTGAGTCACTCTGAAAAAAATGCTTTCCACACAGAAATGTTCATTTTGGCGTTCTCTTGCTCTGAAAACGCTATTTTGACAACTGCAGCACACTGAAATGCTTAGTTTTGCTGAATCTGTCATTCAGAGCCAGAAGCCCTGGAAATCAAGTTTCCAGCTCAGAAACACTCAAATATGGATGTTTTACAAGGATAACATGGTTTTATGTGAGTCACTGTGAAAAAATGCTTTCCACACAGAAATGTTCATTTTGGCGTTCTCTTGCTCTGAAAACGCTATTTTGACAACTGCAGCACACTGAAATGCTTAGTTTTGCTGAATCTGTCATTCAGAGCCAGAAGCCCTGGAAATCAAGTTTCCAGCTCAGAAACACTCAAATATGGATGTTTTACAAGGATGACATGGTTTTATGTGAGTCACTGTGAAAAAATGCTTTCCACACAGAAATGTTCATTTTGGCGTTCTCTTGCTCTGAAAACGCTATTTTGACAACTGCAGCACAATGAAATGCTTAGTTTTGCTGAATCTGTCATTCAGAGCCAGAAGCCCTGGAAATCAAGTTTCCAGCTCAGAAACACTCAAATATGGATGTTTTACAAGGATAACATGGTTTTATGTGAGTCACTGTGAAAAAATGCTTTCCACACAGAAATGTTCATTTTGGCGTTCTCTTGCTCTGAAAACGCTATTTTGACAACTGCAGCACACTGAAATGCTTAGTTTTGCTGAATCTGTTATTCAGAGCCAGAAGCCCTGGAAATCAAGTTTCCAGCTCAGAAACACTCAAATATGGATGTTTTACAAGGATAACATGGTTTTATGTGAGTCACTGTGAAAAAATGCTTTCCACACAGAAATGTTCATTTTGGCGTTCTCTTGCTCTGAAAACGCTATTTTGACAACTGCAGCACACTGAAATGCTTAGTTTTGCTGAATCTGTCATTCAGAGCCAGAAGCCCTGGAAATCAAGTTTCCAGCTCAGAAACACTCAAATATGGATGTTTTACAAGGATAACATGGTTTTATGTGAGTCACTGTGAAAAAATGCTTTCCACACAGAAATGTTCATTTTGGCGTTCTCTTGCTCTGAAAACGCTATTTTGACAACTGCAGCACACTGAAATGCTTAGTTTTGCTGAATCTGTTATTCAGAGCCAGAAGCCCTGGAAATCAAGTTTCCAGCTCAGAAACACTCAAATATGGATGTTTTACAAGGATAACATGGTTTTATGTGAGTCACTGTGAAAAAATGCTTTCCACACAGAAATGTTCATTTTGGCGTTCTCTTGCTCTGAAAACGCTATTTTGACAACTGCAGCACACTGAAATGCTTAGTTTTGCTGAATCTGTTATTCAGAGCCAGATTGCTTGAAATTCAAATTTCCAGCTCAGAAACACTCAAATATGGATGTTTTACAAGGATGACATGGTTTTATGTGAGTCACTCTGAAAAAATGCTTTCCACACAGAAATGTTCATTTTGGCGTTCTCTTGCTCTGAAAACGCTATTTTGACAACTGCAGCACACTGAAATGCTTAGTTTTGCTGAATCTGTCATTCAGAGCCAGAAGCCCTGGAAATCAAGTTTCCAGCTCAGAAACACTCAAATATGGATGTTTTACAAGGATGACATGGTTTTATGTGAGTCACTGTGAAAAAATGCTTTCCACACAGAAATGTTCATTTTGGCGTTCTCTTGCTCTGAAAACGCTATTTTGACAACTGCAGCACACTGAAATGCTTAGTTTTGCTGAATCTGTCATTCAGAGCCAGAAGCCCTGGAAATCAAGTTTCCAGCTCAGAAACACTCAAATATGGATGTTTTACAAGGATAACATGGTTTTATGTGAGTCACTGTGAAAAAATGCTTTCCACACAGAAATGTTCATTTTGGCGTTCTCTTGCTCTGAAAACGCTATTTTGACAACTGCAGCACACTGAAATGCTTAGTTTTGCTGAATCTGTCATTCAGAGCCAGAAGCCCTGGAAATCAAGTTTCCAGCTCAGAAACACTCAAATATGGATGTTTTACAAGGATAACATGGTTTTATGTGAGTCACTCTGAAAAAATGCTTTCCACACAGAAATGTTCATTTTGGCGTTCTCTTGCTCTGAAAACGCTATTTTGACAACTGCAGCACACTGAAATGCTTAGTTTTGCTGAATCTGTCATTCAGAGCCAGAAGCCCTGGAAATCAAGTTTCCAGCTCAGAAACACTCAAATATGGATGTTTTACAAGGATAACATGGTTTTATGTGAGTCACTGTGAAAAAATGCTTTCCACACAGAAATGTTCATTTTGGCGTTCTCTTGCTCTGAAAACGCTATTTTGACAACTGCAGCACACTGAAATGCTTAGTTTTGCTGAATCTGTCATTCAGAGCCAGAAGCCCTGGAAATCAAGTTTCCAGCTCAGAAACACTCAAATATGGATGTTTTACAAGGATGACATGGTTTTATGTGAGTCACTCTGAAAAAATGCTTTCCACACAGAAATGTTCATTTTGGCGTTCTCTTGCTCTGAAAACGCTATTTTGACAACTGCAGCACACTGAAATGCTTAGTTTTGCTGAATCTGTCATTCAGAGCCAGAAGCCCTGGAAATCATGTTTCCAGCTCAGAAACACTCAAATATGGATGTTTTACAAGGATAACATGGTTTTATGTGAGTCACTGTGAAAAAATGCTTTCCACACAGAAATGTTCATTTTGGCGTTCTCTTGCTCTGAAAACGCTATTTTGACAACTGCAGCACACTGAAATGCTTAGTTTTGCTGAATCTGTCATTCAGAGCCAGAAGCCCTGGAAATCAAGTTTCCAGCTCAGAAACACTCAAATATGGATGTTTTACAAGGATAACATGGTTTTATGTGAGTCACTGTGAAAAAATGCTTTCCACACAGAAATGTTCATTTTGGCGTTCTCTTGCTCTGAAAACGCTATTTTGACAACTGCAGCACACTGAAATGCTTAGTTTTGCTGAATCTGTTATTCAGAGCCAGAAGCCCTGGAAATCAAGTTTCCAGCTCAGAAACACTCAAATATGGATGTTTTACAAGGATAACATGGTTTTATGTGAGTCACTGTGAAAAAATGCTTTCCACACAGAAATGTTCATTTTGGCGTTCTCTTGCTCTGAAAACGCTATTTTGACAACTGCAGCACACTGAAATGCTTAGTTTTGCTGAATCTGTTATTCAGAGCCAGATTGCTTGAAATTCAAATTTCCAGCTCAGAAACACTCAAATATGGATGTTTTACAAGGATAACATGGTTTTATGTGAGTCACTGTGAAAAAATGCTTTCCACACAGAAATGTTCATTTTGGCGTTCTCTTGCTCTGAAAACGCTATTTTGACAACTGCAGCACACTGAAATGCTTAGTTTTGCTGAATCTGTTATTCAGAGCCAGAAGCCCTGGAAATCAAGTTTCCAGCTCAGAAACACTCAAATATGGATGTTTTACAAGGATAACATGGTTTTATGTGAGTCACTGTGAAAAAATGCTTTCCACACAGAAATGTTCATTTTGGCGTTCTCTTGCTCTGAAAACGCTATTTTGACAACTGCAGCACACTGAAATGCTTAGTTTTGCTGAATCTGTCATTCAGAGCCAGAAGCCCTGGAAATCAAGTTTCCAGCTCAGAAACACTCAAATATGGATGTTTTACAAGGATAACATGGTTTTATGTGAGTCACTCTGAAAAAATGCTTTCCACACAGAAATGTTCATTTTGGCGTTCTCTTGCTCTGAAAACGCTATTTTGACAACTGCAGCACACTGAAATGCTTAGTTTTGCTGAATCTGTCATTCAGAGCCAGAAGCCCTGGAAATCAAGTTTCCAGCTCAGAAACACTCAAATATGGATGTTTTACAAGGATAACATGGTTTTATGTGAGTCACTGTGAAAAAATGCTTTCCACACAGAAATGTTCATTTTGGCGTTCTCTTGCTCTGAAAACGCTATTTTGACAACTGCAGCACACTGAAATGCTTAGTTTTGCTGAATCTGTCATTCAGAGCCAGAAGCCCTGGAAATCAAGTTTCCAGCTCAGAAACACTCAAATATGGATGTTTTACAAGGATGACATGGTTTTATGTGAGTCACTGTGAAAAAATGCTTTCCACACAGAAATGTTCATTTTGGCGTTCTCTTGCTCTGAAAACGCTATTTTGACAACTGCAGCACACTGAAATGCTTAGTTTTGCTGAATCTGTCATTCAGAGCCAGAAGCCCTGGAAATCAAGTTTCCAGCTCAGAAACACTCAAATATGGATGTTTTACAAGGATAACATGGTTTTATGTGAGTCACTGTGAAAAAATGCTTTCCACACAGAAATGTTCATTTTGGCGTTCTCTTGCTCTGAAAACGCTATTTTGACAACTGCAGCACACTGAAATGCTTAGTTTTGCTGAATCTGTCATTCAGAGCCAGAAGCCCTTGAAATTCAAATTTCCAGCTCAGAAACACTCAAATATGGATGTTTTACAAGGATAACATGGTTTTATGTGAGTCACTGTGAAAAAATGCTTTCCACACAGAAATGTTCATTTTGGCGTTCTCTTGCTCTGAAAACGCTATTTTGACAACTGCAGCACACTGAAATGCTTAGTTTTGCTGAATCTGTCATTCAGAGCCAGAAGCCCTGGAAATCAAGTTTCCAGCTCAGAAACACTCAAATATGGATGTTTTACAAGGATAACATGGTTTTATGTGAGTCACTGTGAAAAAATGCTTTCCACACAGAAATGTTCATTTTGGCGTTCTCTTGCTCTGAAAACGCTATTTTGACAACTGCAGCACACTGAAATGCTTAGTTTTGCTGAATCTGTCATTCAGAGCCAGAAGCCCTGGAAATCAAGTTTCCAGCTCAGAAACACTCAAATATGGATGTTTTACAAGGATGACATGGTTTTATGTGAGTCACTGTGAAAAAATGCTTTCCACACAGAAATGTTCATTTTGGCGTTCTCTTGCTCTGAAAACGCTATTTTGACAACTGCAGCACACTGAAATGCTTAGTTTTGCTGAATCTGTCATTCAGAGCCAGAAGCCCTGGAAATCAAGTTTCCAGCTCAGAAACACTCAAATATGGATGTTTTACAAGGATAACATGGTTTTATGTGAGTCACTTTGAAAAAATGCTTTCCACACAGAAATGTTCATTTTGGCGTTCTCTTGCTCTGAAAACGCTATTTTGACAACTGCAGCACACTGAAATGCTTAGTTTTGCTGAATCTGTCATTCAGAGCCAGAAGCCCTGGAAATCAAGTTTCCAGCTCAGAAACACTCAAATATGGATGTTTTACAAGGATAACATGGTTTTATGTGAGTCACTGAAAAAATGCTTTCCACACAGAAATGTTCATTTTGGCGTTCTCTTGCTCTG